>NW_026739386.1:0-33454 GCF_963082655.1 Stomoxys calcitrans
AAAAATACTTACTATTTGGGTGGGGTGGGGTGGCCCCAAAGACACTTTTCTCGAATATTGATATCAAATTCGTACTTTACTCCGAAAGACCTTCATTTGAGCCCCATATTGCTATGGTCGTAAATTTGTCGCCTTTGGGGGATGTTTTTGGTGAGAAGCGGCCCCCAAACACTTGGTCCCATATTTGGATATAAGATTCGTTTCGGTATTCGGTCTTGATCGTCGCGACATTTTATGTCGATCTAGCCATGTCCGTCCGTCTGTCCGTCCGTCTGTCTGTCGAAATCACGCTAACTTCCGAAGGAGTAAAGCTAGCCGCTTGAAATTTTGCACAAATACTTCTTATTAGTGTAGGTCGGTTGGTATTGTAAATAGGCCATATCGGTCCATTACCTGGTATAGCTGTCATATAAACCGATCTTGGGTCTTGACTTCTTGAGCCGCTAGAGTGCGCAATTCTTATCCGATTGAAATGCAATATTGCACCACATGTTTTGTTCTGATATCCAACAACTGTGCCAAGTATGGTTCAAATCGGTCCATAACCTGATGTAGCTGCCATATAAACCGATCTTGGGTCTTGAATTCTTGAGCCTCTAGAGAGCGCAATTCTTATTCGATTTGCCTGAAATTTTGTCCGACGAATCCTCTCATGACCATCAACATACGTGTTTATTATGGTCTGAATCGGTCTATAGCCCGATACAGCTCCCATATAAATCGTTCTCTCTATCTTACTTTTTGAGCCCCCAAAGGGCGCAATTCTTATTCGAATTGGCTAACATTTTACACAGGTCTCCAACATATAATATAATTGTGGTCTAAACCGGATCATATCTTGATATCGCTCTAATAGCAGAGCAAATCTTTTCTTATATCATTTTTGCCTAAGAAGAGATGCCGGGAAAAGAACTCGACAAATGCGCTCCATGGTGGAGGGTATATTAGATTCGGCCCTGCCGAACTTAGCACGCTTTTACTTGTTCACAATGACTTCAACAATGCTCTACAAGATTCAATTCAATTATGGTCCGAATAGGACAATAACTTGATATAGCTCTAATATTATAGCAATTATTTTCTTTTATCTTTTGTTTGCCTAAAAAAAGATATCGGGAAAAGAGCTTTACAAATGCGATCCATGGTGGAGGGTATATAAGATTAGGCCTGGCCGAACTAAGCACGGTTTTACTTATTTCGTTTTATTTATGGTATATAAAAAATTGGCAATTTTCCCCTAAAACATGACGGGGAAATTTGTTGTAACTGGTTTCAGTCGTCTACTTTACGCAAAACCAAATTTTATTAGGATACCTCTTTCCTAACTCGAGCTAGAATTTTTCTAAGGCAGCTCTATTCTTGGGTATTTTGTGTCGTTAATGCGAATCTGGGCACACGGAGCAGCATCAAGAACCGTTGCCGTTGTCTAGAGATCGAAACCATAAATACAACTTCTACAAGATATTCGCAATATGTTGGCAATCTGTGTAAAATTCAGCACAGACTTTATAACCAAATATCCCGCCGATGTGTTAGTTCCTTTTGCCTTTCCTTACTGGTTTTAAAATCGAAACCAGAAAAGTCGGGCTGTGCCGACTTTATACCCTACCCTACACTTACCTTTAAGGTACATAGTGGTAACTATGTCTAATCCTGAACCAATTTTGATGGACCTCGCCGAATGTTTTCAGATGGGTTATTAAACAATCCGTATCACATTTCGAGCAAATATGTTCAAACTGCAATAACTACGGTTCACAAAAGACAACATTATTGCAAATTATCCAAAATTTGATAATGTGGTACTCGTCGAGAAAACGTTTTGCGAAATTTTAGGAAGATTGGTCAAAAAATTCTGATTCATTGGCGTTAGCAGTGAAAATCGGGCGAAATACATATATGACAGCTATATCTTAGTCTGAACCAATTTCTATGAAATCTTATATTTAAAATTCAATTTGTGTTTGTTTGTTCGTATAAACTTAAAAACGGCTGAACCGATTACCTTCAGCTCGAAGTATAGGGGGTCACCCCACCCCCACAAAAACGCCCAAAATGGGCAAATCAGTCAATCACGGATATATGGGACTCGGTTTGTTTGTTCCGTATAGAATGAAAAAAGGCAGAACCGATTTTCTCGAAATTTTCGCATATTGTGTAGGTTGGCCTGGAAGGAAACATAGGCTGTATAATTTTTATACCCTCCACCATAGGATGGGGGGTATACTAATTTCGTCATTCTGTTTGTAACTACTCGAAATATCCGTCTGAGACCCCATAAAGTATATATATTCTTGATCGTCGCTACATTTTATGTCGATCTAGCCATGTCCGTCCGTTTGTCCGTCCGTCTGTCTGTCGAAAGTACACTTACTTCCGAAGGAGTAAAGTTAGCGGCTTCAAATTTTGCACAAATACTTCTTATTAGTATAGGTCGGTTGGTATTGAAAATGGGCCATATCGGTCCATGTTATAATATAGCTGCCATATAAACCGATTTTGCATCTTGACCTCTTGAGCCCCTAAACGCCGCAATTCTTATCCGATTGGAATGAAATTTTGCACGTAGTATTTTGGTATAATATCCAACAACTGTGCCAAGTATAGTTCAAATCGGTTCATAACCTGATATAGCTGTCATATAAACAGATCTGGAATCTTGACTTCTTCAGCCTCTAGAGGTCGCAATTATTATCCGATTTGCCTGAAATTTTGTCCGACGGATACACTCACGCCCATCAACATATGTGTTTATTATGGTCTGAATCGGTCTATAGCCCGACACAGCTCACATATAGATCGATCTTTCTATTTTACTTCTTGAGCCCCCAAAGGGCGCAATTCTTATTCGAATTGGCTGATATTTTACACAGGTCTCCAACATATAATTTAATTTTTGTCCAAACCGGAGCATATCTTCATATCGCTCTAATAGCAAACGTTTTCTTATATCCTGTTTTGCCGAAGAAGAGATACCGGGAAAAGAAATCGACAAATGCGATCCATGGTGGGGGGATATATAAGATTCGGCCCGGCCGCACTTAGCACGCTTTTACTTGTTCAGTATCGTAAGGGGGACGGACCTTCCCCCTTGTTTGTTTGCTTGTTTGTGTGTTCCTTATAGACTCAGAAACGGCTTAACCGATTTTCTTGAAATTTTCACAGATGGTGCAATTTTCACAGATGATGAAATTTACACCCCGTGGTGAAAATAGGTTACAACATTTTTGATATCTAAAGGAGGGGCTGACTCTCCCCCTTACCCTAATTTTCAGAAACGCCAGATTTCGGAGATGGGTGGTGCGATTTAAGCGAAATTTTGTGTGCTCTCATATAGTACCCTAAAAATAAAAATTTGGTATCCAAATTTCGGATGGGATAACTAGGGGCCCCGCCCCACCCTAAAAAATACCAAACATATACTTAGACCAATCACAATAATATGGGACTCAAATGAAAGGCAATTGAGATTAGTAAACTTATCTGATATCCAATTGTCGGACCAAGTGTTAGGGGGACCACCCCAAACCCTAAAACACTCTAAATCGGACATATTTACCGACCATGGCAATATGGGACTCAAATAAAAGGTGTTTGCGAGTGGAATACGAATCTAATATCCAAATGTGGGACCACGCTTCTGGGGGTCCACCCCTTCCCCAAAACACCCCCCCAAACAGGACTTATTTACTGACCATGGGAATATGGGCCTTAATTAAAAGGTATTTTAGGGTAGAATTCGAATCTGATATCCAAATATGGGTCCAAGTGTTTAGGGAGCCGCCTCTCCTCAAAAACATCCCCTAAAGGGGACAAATTTACGACCATAGAAATATGGGGCTCTAATGAAAGGTCATGACTATGGGGCCACCCCACCCCCACAACACCACCCAAATAGGAAATATTTGCTGACTATTGCAAAATGAGGCTCAAATAAGAGTGTTTTTAGAGTAGAACACTAATCCGATATATATTTTCTAGGCCAACTCACTGAGTGGCCGCACATCCCCCAAAACACCCCAAGCCGGTTATGATTGCCGACTATGGAAATATGGGCCTCAAATTAAAGGTATTCGGGCGTAGACCACGTATCTGATATCAACATTAGGGACCAATTGTCTAGGGGACGTCCCACCAGATAATAGGACGTATTTAATCATCAAAAAAATTGGGTCTTAAAGAGAGTGGAACTAAATATTTATAGTTTTTAGGGCCAATACCCCAAACCGGACATATTTGCCAACTTTTGCAATAAGGAGGAGTGAGATTAGAAAACGAATTTCATATCCAATTTTGAGGTCAATGGCAATATGGGGTTCAAATAAATGATATATAAATATATGAGAATAGAGCATGTTGCTGATATATATATTCCGGGGTTAGAGTTTGGGGGACCACCCCAATCCCCAAAACACCCCTAGATCGGGCATATTTACCGACCATGTCAATGTGGGGCTTAAATGAGAGGAAGGAAGGAGGGGGTAGAACAAGAATTGATACCCACTTTCGGGACCAATTTTCTGGGGGTCTAGCCTTTTCCCAAAATACCCCACAAAAAGCAATTTTTACTGACCATCGCAATATGGAGCTCAAATAAAGGTATGTGGGAGTAGAATGCGAATTTGATATCCAAATATAGGACCATGTATTTGGGGCATCACCCCTTTCCCAAAACACCCCCAAAGGGTAACAATTTTTCGGCCATGGGAATATGTTGCTCAAATAAAAAGTATTTGAGATTAGAAAACGTATTTGATAGTCTATTTTGGGGCCATGTGTTTTTGGGACGCCTCATCGTGTAAACTCCTCTAAGCCAATGGCAACATGGGGTTTAAGTAAATGGTATTTGAAAGAAGAGCACGATGCTGATATGTTTTCAGGGCCAAGTGTCTGGGGGATCATCTAACCCCCGAAAACACCCCTAAATCAGATATCATGAGAATATCGGGCTGAAATAAAGTATTTTTGGAATGGAATACTCCTTACATCTAAAATTAAATTCGTAGACCAATAATGATCATATGGAATTCAGAGAAAGGCACTCATAATGTTAAACTGTTAGTCAAGCGATATACAATTTGCGTAGCATGGTATTTCACTAAAAGCTCTTTGTCGAAATTAAATATTCTGAGGAAAATTTTGTCCCATATAAAGTAAATGAAGGCGCAGCGGAGCGGGCCCGGGTCAGCTAGTAGAGAATAAAAGAAAATTTTTCAAAATTTCTTTTATTAAAAAAAATTCTTTAAAAATCTATTCTAACAAAAAATTTTTCAAGTTTGTAATTTTTTTAAATAATTAAAACTTTTATTACTTTAAAAGATATGCCTGCAATAATTTTTTTTAATAAAAGAAATTTTGAAAAATTTTCTTTTATTCTCTACTAGCTGACCCGGGCCCGCTCCGCTGCGCCTTCATTTACTTTATATGGGACAAAATTTTCCTCAGAATATTTAATTTCGACAAAGAGCTTTTAGTGAAATACCATGCTACGCAAATTGTATATCGCTTGACTAACAGTTTAACATTATGAGTGCCTTTCTCAGAATTCCATATGATCATTATTGGTCCGCTGACCCCCCCTAGTAAACATAATAACTGGTAACTAGAAAATTAAGTTCTTATTGTTGTTTATATATCATAAGAACTTTATTTGCAATGAACCAGAATTATGTTTTGCAAAGTATATACGCCCACTACTCAAGTCTATCCTTCAACAAATTCATCCATATAAAGGGTGATTTTTTTGAGGTTAGGATTTTCATGCATTAGTATTTGACAGATCACGTAGGATTTCAGACATGGTGTCAAAGAGAAAGATGCTCAGTATGCTTTGACATTTCATCATGAATAGACTTACTAACGAGCAACGCTTGCAAATCATTGAATTTTATTACCAAAATCAGTGTTCGGTTCGAAATGTGTTCATTCACCGTAACGTTGCGTCCAACAGCATCTTTGAAAAAATACGGTCCAATGATTCCACCAGCGTACATACCACACCAAACAGTGCATTTTTCGGGATGCATGGGCAGTTCTTGAACGGCTTCTGGTTGCTCTTCACTCCAAATGCGGCAATTTTGCTTATTTACGTAGCCATTCAACCAGAAATGAGCCTCATCGCTGAACAAAATTTGTCGATAAAAAAGCGGATTTTCCGCCAACTTTTCTAGGGCCCATTCACTGAAAATGATTTGCAAGCGTTGCTCGTTAGTAAGTCTATTCATGATGAAATGTCAAAGCATACTGAGCATCTTTCTCTTTGACACCATGTTTGAAATCCCACGTGATCTGTCAAATACTAATGCATGAAAATCCTAACCTCAAAAAAATCACCCTTTACAAGTATAACTCATAGATGTATTCCACGAATTCAGATATATTCCTTCATATTGCAAAGGGGTTCACTTCCATACAATGATTAAAATTTAATTAATTAAAATAGCAAAAGGATAGCATCATGAAGCCAACCAGCAGGATAGAGTTACGTCAGATCAGAATCGAGAAAGCATACAAGTATATGCTCATATGTGTTATACACGCTCCGGTATACATATGTGAAAATCCAAAGGATTTAATTTGATTGAAAAGAAATGAATAATTTTTTGCATGAATACAAAGATTAAAAAAATTATTTAGATACATATGAATAAATTTGTAAAGGCAAATTTGCTTTTCATTATCATTTTGCAAAAAAAAAAAGAAAAGACTTCAAACACGTTTTACAGAACCAGCAAGAAAAGTTAATTTCACAGAAAAAAAATCAAACAAAAATTTTTCAATTACAAATTTAATTGAAAATAAAATCATTTTTAACTAAAAAATTAATTAATTTAATAATGTTTTAATTGCATTAGAAAATGTGTTTAATTACAGTCGTGATTTAATTTTTTTTAATTTTCAATTCAAATATTAATTGATTTTTAATCGAATCTTATAATATTTTCAACTATGGTATTTAAGCAAATTCAATTAAAGGCTATTTTGTCCCCTGCAACATAAAGTGAAGGAAATTTCAAATTTCAATGACCCATACGTCCCATATATCGACAGATCGAAAGCAATAATATGGCAGACAAAATTTTTCCGAGAACTCCCGCGGGGATTTTTTTATACAGTTGCCCAAACAGCTCACCCCAAGTTCATGTTCCAGGTAAACATCTATGTACCAAATATTGAAATTATTTGGATTTTTTTTTTACGAATTACAACAACTGTGTCAAATACGGCCCAAATCGGTTTATAACCTGATACAGATCCCACATAAACCGATTTCCCGATTTCACTTCTTGAGCCCCTGGAAGCCGCAAGTTGTTCGATTTTGTTGAAATTTAGCATGAAGTGTTCTGTTATGACTTCCAGCAATTGCGCCAAGTACGATCTTAATCGGTCAAGAACCTTTTATAGCTCCCATATAACCGATCTCCCGATTTGACTTCCTGAGCCCCTACAAGTCACAATTTATATCCGATTTGGCTGAAATTTCGCATGTAGTGTTTTGTTATGACTTCCAACAATTTTGCCAAGTACGGTCCAAATCGGTCTTTAACCTGATATAGCTCCCATGTAAACCGGTCTCTCGATCATCCTTGTTCGGTTCCTTTTATATATGCCTGTTTGACACAGAAGTTTGGTATGTAGAATAAAAGTATGCCCTACAACTTAAATTTTGTATTTATTTTAAATAAAAAATGGGAACCCACCACCATGGGGTGGGTTTCCAAGATCACTAGGTCGTTGGGATTATAAATGGTCCAAATCGTTCCATGTTTTAGTATAGCTGCCATATAAATCGATCTGGAGTCTTGACTTCTTGAGCCCTTAGAGAGCACAATTCTTATCCGATTTGGCTGAAATTGTGCGCGTGGTGTTTTGGTATCATTTCCAACAACTGTACTAGGTATGGTTCAAATCGTTTTATTACCTGATATATCTGAATTTTTGCATATATGGTTCAAATCGGTTTCTTGATTAGACTTCTTCAGCTTTTAGAGGACGCAATACCTGTTTGTAATATTTTCCCCACGTAACTACATTTTATTAAAGGCAAAAGCAAAATTTTCCGGGTATTGACTCCCATCACTTTTCCAATACAGTAAAGGGAGATTTTTTGATACCCTCCACCGTAAGATGGGGGGTATACTAATTTCGTCATTCTGTTTGTAACTACTCGAAATATTCGTCTGAGACCCCATAAAGTATATATATTCTTGCTCGTCGTGAAATTTTATGTCGATCTAGCCATGTCCGTCCGTCCGTCTGTCTGTCGAAAGCACGCTAACTTCCGAAGGAGTAAAGCTAGCCGCTTGAAATTTTGCACAAATACTTCTTATTAGTGTAGGTCGGTTGGTATTGTAAATGGGCCATATCGGTCCATGTTTTGATATAGCTGTCATATAAACCGATCTTGGGTCTTGACTTTTTGAGCCTCTAGAGTGCGCAATTCTTATCCGATTAGAATGAAATTTTGCACGACGTGTTTTGTTATGACATCCAACAACTGTGCCAAGTATGGTTCAAATCGGTCCATAACCTGATACAGCTGCCATATAAACCGATCTTGGGTCTTGATTTCTTGAGCCTCTAGAGTGCGCAATTCTTATCCGATTGGAATGAAATTTTGCACGACGTGTTTTGTTACGATATCCAACAACTGTGCCAAGTGTGTTTCAAATCGGTCCATAACCTGATATAGCTGTCATATAAACTGATCTTGGGTCTTGACTTCTTGAGCCTCTAGAGGGCGCAATTCTTATCCAATTTGAATGAATTTTGGCACGTAGTATTTTGTTATGATATCCAACAACTGTGCCAAATATGGTTCAAATCGGTTCATAACCTGATATAGCTGTCATATAAACAGATCTGGGGACTTGACTTCTTGAGCCTCTAGAGGTCGCAATTATTATCCGATTTGCCTGAAATTTTGTACGACGGATTCTCTCATGACCATTAACATACGTGTTTATTATGGTCTGAATCGGTTTATAGCCTGATATAGCACCCATATAAATCGATCTCTCTATTTTACTTCTTGAGCCCACAAAGGGCGCAATTTTTATTCGAATTGGCTGACATTTTACACAGGTCTCCAACATATAATTTAATTGTGGTCCAAACCGGACCATATCTTGATATCGCTCTAATAGCAGAGCAAATCTTTTCTTATATCCTTTTTTTGCCTAAGAAGAAATGCCGGAAAAAGAACTCGACATATGCGATCCATGGTGGAGGGTATATAAGATTCGGCCCGGCCGAACTTAGCACGCTTTTACTTGTTTGCAATTATCTTTTTGGCAACACTGGTTTAAACAGCTAACCCACGTTTCGTGTTTTGTTTCACTGTCAAACATCTTCAGTTTCGCCTATAATTTAACTATGAATCGCGCTCTTCTTCCCATTTATAGTCAGTTTAATCGACCCACTGAAGCGGCTATTGTAACTAAATTTCACACCAAATTTACATACACGACATGCTAACGTAGAGTGCGAACTGAAGAAAATATCGCAGGTGTATCGGCCAGTGTTAATGATGACCATCAATTATCAATTCGTCGCCGTTCGCAGCAATTGGGCCTCTGTTACTCAACAAGGTGGAACATTTTGCGAAACGATTTAGGTGTGAAGCTTTTCAAAAAAAAAACTAGTGCAAGATTTGAAGCGGAACGAGCTATCGCAACGCAGAATTTTTGGTAAATGAGCTCTTGGAAAGTTGACCGAAGATCCACCTTTTTATCGAAGGTCATTTTTGGCTCGACGGGTACGTAAATAAGCAGAATTGTCAGTTTTGGAGTGAAGATCAGCCTGTAGCATTACATGAGCTACCAATGCATCCAGAAATTGTCACAGTTTGATGGCACCAGCCCATACACCGGCTGGTGGGATCTTTGGACCGTACTTCTTTAAAGATGATGCGAATCGTAACGTAACTGTGAAAGGTAAGCTACCGTGAGATGAGCTTGAGCAAGAGCTTGACTGGCATCAACGTTTGCCTTTAAACCAAGAAAACTCGATATTATTGTACCCTACATCACTACTGTGGTACAGGGTATTATAACTCAGTGCATTTGTTTGTAACACAAATAAGGAAGAGAGATAGACCCATTGATCATTTTCTGATTCGATTGAGCTATGTTCGTCTGTCTGTCTGTCCATATTAATTTGTGTACAAACTACGGGTCGCAGTTGTAATCCGATCATCTTCTAATTTGACACAGTCTTGTTTTTCGGCCTAGAGACGAAGCCTATTGAAATTCAAAAAAATCGGTTCAGATTTGGAAATCGCTCCCATATATACGTTCGTCCGATTTGTAGTAATAATTCCATAAAATGGTAATTTGTTAAACAAATTCTCTCGAAATTTAGCAGCAAGGATTTTCTTATGATTCTCGACATAACTAGTGAATTTCGTAGAAATCGGTTCAGATTTAGATATAGCTCTCATATATATAAATAGCCCAATTTTCACTCCTAGAAGCACTGCAAGCGCATTTATTGACCAATCTTCCCCAGTATGTGAGAAGTTTGTTCGAAATCGATACAGATTTGAGTATAGCTCCCATGTACATGTTCGCCCGACTTTGAGAAATATTGCACTAAGGTGCTCATTGTTTAAGCGAATCTCTGGAAATTTTCTTATGAGTCTATATATATATCGCCTGATTTTCACTTCTAGGATCACTGCAAGCGCTTTTATTGACCAATCTTGCCAAAATTTTGCACAACGCTTTCCTCGGCACCTACCTTATTACATGAGTTTGTTCGAAGTCGGTTCATAATTAGATATAGCTCCCATATATAGATTCGTCAGATTTTGGGTAATTTTCAACAATGTTGTAATTTTTTAACCTCAGTTATTACAGTTTGAACAAATTTTATTGAAATTCGATACGGATTATTTAATAACCCATCTGCCGAGGTCGATAAATGCTGGTTCACAATTGAATATAGCTTCCACATTGTAATTATAGGGTAGGTGTAGGATATTATACAGTCGGCACCGCCCGACTTTTGCCCTTTCTCTCAATTCTCGTCCTATTTGGCTGTGCACGTGGTGTTTACGTATAACTTCCAACATTTGTGCGAAGTATGGTCCAAATTGGTCCATAACCTTATATAGCTGCCATAGGAACCGATCTGGAATCTTGACTTCTTGAGCCTCTAGAGAGCGCAATTCTCATCCGATTTGGCACAGATTTTGAACAACGGCTTCTTCCATGGCCTTCAGCATGCTTGTGAAATATGGTCTGAATCGATCTATAGCTTGATACAGCTCACATATAAACCGATTTCTCGATTTTGCTTCTTGAGCCCCGAATCGGACTATAACTTGATATAGCTCCTCCGTCCTTATTCATTATTCTTTGTTTGCCTAAAAATAGATACTGCGCAAAGAATGGTGTAGGGTATATAAGATTCGGCCCGGCCGCACGCTCTTACTAGTTTTACTTTATTCTGGCACAGCTTATAATAGTTTGTGATCTCGTTGTGATCTACTTAATCGTTTATTTACCTTGAGTTTTAAATTTCATAAGAAAATCCACATTTCAATTTCAATTTCAATTTTCAATTTCATCTTTATTGGTTCATTATTATGTTCATATTTACAAAGCAGAGTTATGAGATCTTATCTTTTGGATATTACTGCATATAAGACTTAGGATCAAAGATACTAAATTACAATAGCACAGTTAAGATAATGAGTTTAAAGGAAAAATAAAGGGGAAAAACCTTTCTATGAAATTCACACAATTGGAAGAAAATATATACATACTCAAAAATATAATAAAAATACTCAAGGTAAGCATACGATTTCCATGTGATGATTAAAAGGGAGAAAAAAGAAAAGACCGTAAATTTATGTTAATTCGTTGCATGACCTTATCAATTGATAAGTCGAATATTTTACTTTGTTGAAATAATTATCATTAAGTCTATCGACAAATGTATCCAGTTTTTCGTAGCCTGTTTCGTCATGAAGTAGCGCCGTAGAGTACCTCCAGTGCCTCCTATTTATGATTTTGTTTTGCAAAATTTGTAGTTTTTTCCAGTGTGATTTTGCAGTCCTATACAAAACAGGACATCCGTAAGTAAGAGAGGGCCTTATTACACTCTTGAATAAAAGATTTTTGTTAGCATAGTTGAGTGTGGACTTCTTGTGGATTAAAGGCCATAGTGAACGAATCGTTCTTAATGTTTTTTTTTGCAGACTTCATCGATGTGCTTTCCAAAGTTAAGTTTTTTATCGAGCGTAACTCCCAAATATTTAACGCATCCACATTAAAATTCTCTGATTGTTTAATTTTTAACTAAAAAGCGAAGATAAATATGATTGTATTAGACAAATACAATTTTAATTCTTCAATCTCTTTTGTCCAAGATGGAATTTGAATCTAATCACGTCCTTAGGGTTCAACATAATCCTATAGATTTTCGAACATATTGTCTTCACGCGGTTGTTTCTTAGGCCACACACCCAGCTCTTTAAAGCGTGAAAAACAGAATTTCCCATTAAAGCATATCCCTAAGGGGATTTGTTCCCCTAGAGTGAAAAGAGAGAGAGATAGAAGAAATAAGTTGTAGAGGAAACTTTTTCATTACAATCATTTTTAAAATTAAATTTTCGCAATTATAACTTTTTAATGGCCATTCACACACGTATTCGTGCACAGAGCATACGCATCCCAACATCAATCTGACTTTTTCGAATTCAACCTTCGGTCCCTCTCTCTCTCCTTGTTTCTACCTCTATTTTTTTCATTTCTATTCCGGATTTTACAATGCCACAGTTGACATTGTCCATTGTCCACAGCTTAAACACATACACCAACACCATATCCTCATTCATACATACATATATTAGGTGTTACACCTACACTCATAATTATTTCATGCATATGCTTTTTATACGTGTGTGCCTGTAGAATGCAAGTGTTTCTGTGTGGTTCGATTCATTTTTTTTGTTCTTTGCCTCATGCCGCTGGACTGCTACAGAACGATCAACAATTAAATGCATCCTTTCTACCTCCATTGAAAATGAAACCAAAGCCGTTTCCATGGAGAATGGTCTGAAGCAGACAAGTGCTCACTTGAGCTTTTAATTGTATTCGCTGGCTGTGCAATGGTGGCAAATGCTTGAATAAGGCTAGTGATGGTGATAAGGATAACGACAACGATGAGAACCATGACGATGAAGATGATGCTTCCCATGTTACTGTTATTGTGGCTCCCTTAAGTAATTATCCCTTAAAGAGCCATAATTTTCTAACACCAACAACAACATTCTCACAAAGTCCGTAAAGGACAAAGGCCAGGATGTGCGAATTGTGAGTCTTGGTGTTCTTTAAGAGGAATATGAAATTCATGACAACCAGAGTTGAGAAGAAGGCCATACTCCAAAAAGGGGAAAAAACAGAAATAATACTGCGAACAAAATATGGACCATATAATGCATATCATAATGAAATGTCTCTCCAGGTTGAATATGTTATGGCCAGATGATAATGAAAAGTTCATTCCATATCAAGGGCTTTTGAATAAATAACTTGATGGACTATTTATATTTTTAGTTTGAGTCGTTTTAATATTGTATATCATGCAATAAGATGTGTAAGCGATAAAAATACCATATTGAGGAAAAGGAGACATGATAGCACAATAATTAATCAAAACTAAGGCATACTTTCAGGGTGCATTTTATATAGTGGTTTACTTTGTAGGTACTTTGTTTACTTTGACTTTAGATTTTGTATGAACCAGCCTTACACAGATCAAAGCTCAAAGTTCCAGTTTGTGTGGCGTTCATGGTAATCCTGTGCCGGGCTTTAGGTTTTCCTTTGTGTAGAGTGATTTTTTTTAAAAGACTTAAGAATGTTTAAAAAAAAAACAAGTAGGAGCACGCTAACTTCCGAAGGAGTAGAGCTAGCTGCTTGAAATTTTGCACAAATACTTCTTATTAGTGTAGGTCGGTTGGTATTGTAAATGGGCCATATCGGTTCATGTTTTGATATAGCTGCCATATAAACCGATCTGGGATCTTGACTTCTTGAGCCTCTAGAGGTCGCAATTATTATCCGATTTGCCTGAAATTTTTTACGACGGATTCTTTCATGACCATCAACATGTTTATTATGGTCCGAATCGGTCCATAGCCCGATACAGCTCCCATATGAATCGATCTCTCTATTTTACTTTTTGAGCCCACAAAGAGCGCAATTCTTATTCGAATTGGCTGATATTTTACACTGGTCTCCAACATATATTTTTATTGTGGTCCAAACCGGACCATATCTTGATATCGCTCTAATAGCAGAGCAAATCTATTCTTATACACGCTTTTACTTGTTAGATCTACAGTTTCCAAGCCTGCCGCAATGCCCTAATCAGTAAGTAAGTTATTATTAACTTCAATCTTCCTTCTTTCACAGCCTGAACTTGTATTTTCTTAGCTCAACCTTATAAACGTCCCAATCGTACGGTGACCTTGTGGCTTTCGCTCTGTTGGAAAGTTTTATACAGTCTTCCCTTAGACCAAACAGTTCTGGGGTCCACCATTGCGGTCGCTGTTTGCCACTTGGCTTGGCACTAGCACATGCACACAAGTGAGTTATTCAGGGCCTTCGTGATCCGCTTGACCACTATGTCTACAACCTCCGCAGTTTTCACTTCTTTTTCTGGCTTAGAAGGGAAAATCATGCATAAGACCCAATATTTGGTACCCAATAGCCACTTACGAAAAACACTCACACTAGACCATCTCAATATGGGGCTCAAATAAAGATATTTGGGAGTAGAATTCGAATTTGATATCCAAATGTAGGACCATGTATTTAGGGCATCACCCCTTCCCCAAAACACCCCCAAAAGGGTAAACATTTTTCGACCGGCAATATGTGGCTCAAATGAAAGGTATTTGAGATTAGAAAACGAGTTTGATAACCTATTTTGGAGCCATGTTTTTGGGGGACGCCTCATCGTGTAAACTCCCCTAAACCAATGGCAATGCTGGGTTTAAATAAATGGTATTTGAAAGAAGAGCACGATGCTGATATTGTTTCAGGGCCAAGTGTCTGGGGGACCACCCGACCACCCCCGAAAATACCCCTAAATCAGATATCATGAGAATATCGGACTGAAGATCACATGAAATTCAGATAAAGGCACTTATATTATACTTAAACTGTTTGTCAAGCGATATACTATTTTCGTAGCATGGTATATCACTAAAAGCTCTTTAATTGTCGAAAATAAATATTCCAAGGAAAATTTTCTTCCATATAAAGTAAAGAAGCCGAAGCGGTGCGGGACCGGATCAGCTAGTACTTATATATATTTCCACTTTTTTATTGAATGTCAGTTTCGAAAACAGGTGTAAAAAAAGCTTCAAAGACTACTTTATCATACTAGCTGTGCACATTTCCTTACATTGATTCTCAAAAAGTTTTGTATGCTTATTTATGTGTTTTTTCGCTTTTATGTACAATTGGTATTTTCGAGATATATTTCGTTCTGACAAATATCCACAGCAGTCATTCTCCAATTTTGTAGAACAAAACAAAAGTCTTTTTGGTAGTTATATCCAAATATAGACCGATCTGAACCATATACGACACGGATGTCGAAAATTCCAACATAAGTCACTGTGTCAAATTTCAGCGAAATCGGACTAAAAATGTGCCTTTTATGGGGTCAAGACTTTAAATTGAGGGATCGGTCTATATGGCAGCTATATTCAACTCTGAGCCGATCTGTGCCAAATTAGAGAAGGATGTTGAAGGGCCTAACACAACTCACTGTCCCAACTTTCAGCAAAATCGGACAATAAATATAGCTCTTATGGACCCTAAATAGGCGGATCGGCCTATATGGGGGCTATAGCAAGATATAGCCCATCTTCGAATCTGTGCAAAGTTTCCGCTCAATATCTCTATTTTTAAAGCCTATAGCGTAATTTCAACAGACAGACGGACGGACATGGCTAGATCGTCTTAGATTTTTACGCTGATCAAGAATATATATATATATATATATATATATATAAAATATATATATATATATATTTTACTAGCTGACTCGAGCCCGCTCCGCTACGCCTTCTTTACTTTGTATGGAACAAAAGTTTCCTTGGAATATTTATTTTCGACAATTAAAAAGCTTTTAGCGAAATACCATGCTACGAAAATGGTATATCGCTTGACTAACAGTTTCACAATATAAGTGCCTTTATCTGCATCCCCTATGATCTTTATTGGTCTACGAATTTAAGTTTGGATGTAAGGCGTACTCCATTCTAAAATAATTTATTTCAGCCCGATATCCTCATAATATCTGATTTAGCGGTGTTTTCGGGGGTGAGGTGGTCCCCCAGACACTTGACCCTGAAAAATATCAGCTTCGTGCTCTTCGTTGAAATACTATTTTTTTAACCCCATATTGCCATCGGTTTAGGGGAGTTTAAAAAAAATGTACGCTTTGGGGGGTGTTTTGGGGAAGGTTTGATGGCCTAAATACATGGTCCTACATTTGGATATCAAATTCGTATTCTGCTCCCAAATAACTTTATTTACGCCCCATGTTGCGATGGTCGGTAAAAAATTGCTGTTTGTGGGGTATTTTGGAGAAGGGGTAGACCCCCAGAAAATTGGTTCCGAAAGTGGGTATCAATTCTTGCTCTACCCCCCAATTCCTTTTATTTAAGCTCCACATTGAAAGCACACAAATTTTCGTTTAAATCGCACCACCAATCTCCGAGATCTGGCATTTCTTAAAATTAGTGTAAGGGGGAGGGTCCGCCACTGGAGAGGCCCAGATAATGGCCTGCCTAATGAATCCCACGTTATATTTTGGGTGCAAAGAAAAATCATAGCAATCATTTTTAAAAAAAGGCCGTGCCGAACTTTGGATATCCACCACCATGGATATTAATCATATTAACCATCCTATTTCATTATAACTCCACTACCATATTCATAGTCATATCTCAATATTTAGATATAACTATGGATATGGTCATCTTGGATCATATTATATTTAGATCCCGAGAACTCTTAGATAAGTAAAAGTTTTATCGAAATAAGGCAATAAATTCACTTTTTGTAGGATTAAGATCCTAAATTGCAACATCAGTCTATAAAATTGATCGGATAAAACTTACGGCTTCCAGGGGCTCAGACGTAAAATTGGGAGATCGGTTTATATGGTAACTACATCTAAATCTGCACCGATATGGCCCATTTGTAATCCCCAACAAATTACATTAATAATAATTTGTGCAAAATTTCAGCGGGTAGCTCTACGCGTTCGACCGGTATCGTGATTTCGACAGACGGACGGATGAACGGACATGGCCAGATCGAGTCACAACGTCGAGACGATCAAGAATATATATACTTTATGGGGTTTTAGTCGAATATTTGAAGGTGTTGAAAAAATGTTTCCAAAGATTGAGCTTAATATTTCTATTTTTATACCCTCCACCATAGGATGGTGCTATACAAATTGCGTCATTCCGATTGTAACACTTCCAAATATCCGTCTAAGACCCCATAAAGTATATATATTCTTGATCATCATGAGATTTTAAGTCGGTCTAGCCATATCCGCCCGTCTGTCCGTCCGTCCGTCTGTCGAAAGTAAACTAACTTTCAAAGGAGTAAAAGTAGACGCTTGAAATTTTGCACACACAACAGTGTAGGTCGGTTGGGATTGTAAATGGGTTATATCGGTCTCTGTTTTGATATAGCTGCCATATTAACAGATCTTGGGTCTTGACTTCTTGAGCCACTAGAGGGCGCAATTCTTTTCCGATTTGACATAAAAAATTTTGTAATGACTTCCAATAAATGTGCATATAAACCGATCTTGGATCTAGAGTTCTTGTGGAACCCTTGTGGCTGAAATTTAGCACGAAGTGTTTTGTTATGACTTCGAACAATTGTGGTAAGTATGGTTCATATCGGCCCATAACCTGATATAACTCCCATATAAACCGATGTTGGATCTTGACTTCTTGAGCCACTAGAGGGCGCAATTCTCATCCGATTTGGCTGAAATTGTGCATGAAATGTTTTGTTATAACTTCCAAAAGCTGTACTAAGTATCGTTCAAATAATGTTTGAACCGTTGAGTGGAGCGGCCGTTTTGTTATCTCACTCCGCAAAAATTTTCCTGTAACTCGTAATAGGTCATTATTTTTATACCCTCCACCATAGGATGGGGGGTATACTAATTTCGTCATTCTGTTTGTAACTACTCGAAATATTCGTCTGAGACCCCATAAAGTATATATATTCTTGATCGTCGCAAAATTTTATGTCGATCTAGCCATGTCCGTCCGTCCGTCCGTCTGTCTGTCGAAAGCACGCTAACTTCCGAAGGAGTAAAGCTACCCGCTGAAATTTTGCACAAATACTTCTTATTAGTGTAGGTCGGTTGGTATTGTAAATGGGCCATATCGGTTCATGTTTTGATATAGCTGCCATGTAAACCAATCTTGGGTCTTGACTTCTTGAACCTCTAGAAGGCGCAATTCTTATCCGATTTGAATGAAATTTTGCACGACGTATTTTGTTATGATATCCAACAATTTTGCCCCAAGTATGGTTCAAATCGGTTCATAATCTGGTATAGCTGTCATATAAACCGATCTTGGATCTTGACTTCTTGAGCCAAGTGATGGCGCAATTCTCATCGGATTTGGCTTAAATTTTGCATGAGGTGTTTTGTTATGACTTCCAATAACTGTGCTAAGTATGGCGTAAATCGATATAGAACCTGATATAGCTGCCATATAAACCGATCTGGGATCTTGACTTCTCGAACCTCTAGAGGGCGCAATTCTCATCCGATTTGGCTGAAATTGTACATGACAAGAAGGTCATGAGAGCCTTCAATATACGTGTCTAGTATGGTCTGAATCGATCAATAGCTTGATACAGCTCCCATATAAACCTATCTCCCGATTTTGCTTCTTGAGCCCTTACAAGGCGCAATTCTTATCCGAATTAACTGAAATATTACACAATGACTTCTACAATGTCAATCAGCATTCATTTATGGTCCGAATCGGACTATAACTTGATATAGCTCCAATAGGATAACAGTTCTTATCCAATTATTATTATATGTCTAAAAAGAGATACCGCCCATAGAACTCGACAAATGCGATCAATGGTGGAGGGTATATACGATTCGGCCCGGCCGAACTTAGCACGCTCTTACTTGTTCGACCTGGTTCGAGTCTAAAGGACAAGAGCAAACCTATTCTTTCTTCGCATGCCTATAATTTGTCTAGGCCATCGGCCTTACCCGGCAAACCAACACACTCTTTGACAGGTTGGAATGATAGAAGACGCATAGCTCTCAGGTTTATTGAGAGGCTTGGTGCGAATGATTCTAAGACTCTCACTAGGGAGAGGGACTCCCTGGATTGAGCTCGGAATTCGCTGCACAGACTACCCCAAAGACTAGATGTCTATATTCGGAAACTGCACCGCAGTCAGCCAAGAGGTTGCGGTCGCCTGTAGGGCATCCCATGCCTAAAAGAACAATGACGAACAACAAGATGGGTCCAAGAATCTTTGCTAATGTCGCTAGGGACAGTTTGGTGATGGCAGTTGTCGACAAGGGAGAAGAACAGGGCTGCATACCAAGGAATAATTGGAGTGGGATAGTCAATGGACTGTCATCAGTATGCTCCGATGTCCTTGCGAAATTTCCTGGGTCTCCTCCAGTTTGTGACGATGCAGGATGGTATCGAGGCCGATAACGACTAACTGCCTTCGGGGATCATCGATCAATCAACCTTCTCGATCAATGGCACATGCTTGGATACCGAGGATTCTCTCAAATCTTGAATGATACTTGGAAGACTAAGGGAATGTAATCCCAATCTTTCAACCACCGACTAGAAGATTGGTAGTTTGGATGAGGCTGATGGTGACCGGAGACATGCAGTATTCGTACTAAACTCCGACTGTCGCGCAGACCTCAACAAGTCAAAAGGGGTCGTATCCTAGGGATTCAACAAGTTAAAACTGAATGGCTGTTGAAGTGGTGGGGTTAGGGAATCAGAAAACGACTCAGCAGTTGACTGTCGACCACTATCGACCACATCGCTTAAGTCTGGCGGATTGCAGGAGACTGATAATCCGCCTGCCACAATCGAGACAGGAGGGGATGGCATCGAAACGGGACCCGACAAGCCGTGTGAGGGTGGGTCACATACTTGGACTGGGCTCAAAGTGCGCGCCAGCGGGCAAGCACGGAACTCAGAAAGTACTTCGGCAGCAGCAGTTAGTGAAGAAACTAAAGAGAAATCGTCCACGCCGCAAGTGCCCAGTGTCCTGAGGTTCCACAGCTTTCTCACCTGCTGCTGGATGCGTACGGAAGCTCATCATGACAAGTTCTAACGAATCTTGTGAGGATAAACTCCTGGAGGAGTCAAAAGACAACGCAACAGTGGTGGAAGTTACTAATCCTGACTATGGTCCGGTTTCTACAGATAAATCTCCACCATTGTAAGACCGCTTCGGCTGATATTATAAATATTACCTTTGTATTGAAAGATATGAGTGGAAGAACATGCGGCTGGGATGTGTTGGATAACCACAGCTTCTCTAATCATTGTTATATTAGTTTTATCCTTGAAGGAAATATTGAAGTAGTGGTCCCTCGACTAAACAGAAGAAAGGTGGATTGGAATAAATTTCGGCACAAATTCTGCACGTCTATCCCTTCTAGACCAGAAAAGGATGTGGAAACTACAGAGGATAGAGACATAGTGGTCAAGCGGATCCGAAGGCCCTGAATAACCCGCTTGTGTCAGCATGTCCTAGCGCCAAGCCAAGAGGCAAACAGCGACCGCCATGGTGGACCTCAGAGCTGGTTGGTCTAAGGAAGGACTATAGAAAACTCTTCAACAGAGTAAAAGTCACAAGAGCACCACACGATTGGGACATCTATAAGGCTGAGCTAGGAAAATATAAGGGCGAGCTTAGAAAGGCCCTGAACAAATCCTGGGTAGAATTCTGCAGCTCCGTGGAGGATACATCTAAGGCCTCTAGAAGATTCTGTCCCCGAGACCTATTACGGTGGGGTATATTCAGAAATAAGAGAATGTATGGACAATGTCTAGTGAGGAAACACTAGAACTCCTCGCTAATACACATTTCCCGGGAATTTCTCCAATGGACAACTTGGCGCCAGAAGATGTTGTCACTGATATGCATACGTCGGAGACTATTAGGGAAATTGTGCCTGAGCCGAAAATCTTTTGGGCTTAAGATGTTTCGACTCCTTTAAGTCACCAGGCCCTGATGATGTATCACCGGTTGAATTGCAATCTGTGTCTGATAGACTGGTTCCCTTGCTTAGGGAGATATACTCATCTTGTATAAGAATGTCATATATACCTGTGGGATGGAGGGACACGAAGGTCATTCCGAAAACAGGAAACCCCTACCACACGAAGGCGAAAGATTTTCGTCCTATTAGTCTGTCATCCTTTATGCTGAAGACTCTTGAGAAATAGATACAAACATATCTTAGGGCAAAGATCGCTGGAGATCGCCTGTCGCGGCAGCAGCATGCATATAATAAAGGCAAATCTACTGAAACAGTCCTTCACGACCTGTCAAGGAATATACAATGATAGCATTTCTTGACATTGAAGGTGCTTTCAATAATGTAAAACCGACGTTAATCATGAAGGAGTTGGAGTTTCTAGGCATCAACTCTACCATAAGAAAGTGTATTAATAACTAATTTACTAAAAGATGCATTACGACAGTTTTGGGATCTGAGGATCTAAAAAGATGGGTCAGCTGAGGAACACCTCAAGGAAATGTACTTTCTACTCTACTTTGGAATGTAGCTATTAATAATATACTATTGTCTCTGGACGAAAAAGGCGTAAGAGTTGTAGCGTATGCTGATGAATCACTACATGCAACAGCAAAGTGGGCTACCGAAAGTGGTCTGGGTATAAATCCGTGCAAGACAGAAGTAGTTCTTCTCAGAAGGAGATACAATTTGCCTACAGTGGAACCTGTCTCTTTGGGAGGAGACAATGCTCCATTTACAGAAAGCGCAAAATACCTTGGTGTTTTGCTGGACAGGAAATTGAACTTCAAATCAAACATTTTGCAAAGGGCAAGAAAGGCCACTCTTGCCCTATACAACTGCAAGAGAGCCATTGGCAAAAGTTGGGGATTTAAACCGCGTGTCATGCATTGGGTATATACTGCAGTTGTCAGACCTATTATGCTATATGGTGTTTTGGTCTGGTGGACGTCGCTTCAAAAATCCACCTACTGCTCAATACTTAATAGGATCCAAAGGATGGCTTGTTTGTGCATCACAGCTGCACTGAGGACGACACCATCTGATGCACTGAATTTAATGCTACATCTTATGCCTCTGGACATTGTGGCTAGACAAATTGCAGCGACCACTGCCGTGAGGTTAAGGGAGCTTTCTCATTGGTCATGTGCCGGCTACGGACACTGTGCTATACTTGATAAAATATCCGATGTTCCAGGCAGTGTGGATTACACCTTACCTGAGCCGCTTTTTGATAAAACAAGTAAAAGCGTGCTAAGTTCGGCCGGGCCGAATCTTATATACCCTCCACCATGGATCGCATTTTTCGACTTCTTTTCCCGGCATCTCTTCTTAGGCGAAAAAGGATATAAGAAAAGAGTTGTGCTGCTATTAAAACGATATTAAGATATGGTCCGGTTCGGACCACAATTAAATTATGTGTTGGAGACCTGTGTAAAATTTCAGCCAATTCGTATAAGAATTGCGCCCATTGGGGTTCACGAAGTAAAATAAAGAGAACGATTTATATGGGATCTGTATCGGGCTATAGACCGATTCAGACCATAATAAACACGTTTGTTGATGGTCACGAGAGGATCCATCGTACAAAATTTCAGGCAAATCGGATAATAATTGCGACCTCTAGGGGTCAAGAAGTCAAGATCCCAGATCGGTTTATATGGCAGCTATATCAGGTTATGAACCGATTTGAACCTTATTTGACACAGTTGTTGAAAGTAAAAATAAAATACGTCGTGCAAAATTTCAGCCAAATCGGATAGGAATTGCGCCCTCTAGAAGCTCAAGAAGTCAAATCCCCAGATCTATTTATATGACAGCTATATCAGGTTATGGACCGATTTCAACCATACTTGGCACAGTTGTTGGATATCATAACGAAATACTTCGTGCCAAAATTCATTCAAATCGGCTAAGAATTGTGCCCTCTAGAGGCTCAAGAAGTCAAGACCCAAGATCGGTTTATATGGCAGCTATATCAGGTTATGGACCGATTTAAACCATACTTGGCACAGTTGTTAGGTATCATAAGAAAACACGTCGTGCGAACTTCCATTCCAATCGGATAAGAATTGCGCCCTCTAGGGGCTCAAGAAGTCAAGACCCAAGATCGGTTTATATGGGAGCTATATCAGGTTATGGACCGATTTAAACCATACTTGGCACAGTTGTTGGATATCATAGCAAAACACGTCGTGCAAAATTTCATTCCAATCGGATAAGAATTGCGCACTCTAGAGGCTCAAGAAGTCAAGACCCAAGATCGGTTTATATGGCAGCTATATCAAAACATGGACCGATATGGCCCATTTACAATACCAACCGACCTACACTAATAAGAAGTATTTGTGCAAAATTTCAAGCGGCTAGCTTTACTCCTTCGGAAGTTAGCGTGCTTTCGACAGACAGACGGACGGACGGACGGACAGACGGGCGGACATGGCTAGATCGACATAAAATGTCACGACGATCAAGAATATTTATACTTTATGGGGTCTCAGACGAATATTTCGAGTAGTTACAAACAGAATGACGAAATTAGTATACCCCCCCCCCCCCCCCCATCTTATGGTGGAGGGTATAAAAAAGCTGTACCACTATTCCTGATTGAACCGATTGGAACTGCGATATCCCCGGTAGCAGAGGTTACATAGACTTCTATACGGATGTGTACTCTTAACGACTAGGTGTACTCTAAAGATCTAGAACTGGTCATATCGAAAAGGTTGCCCGACCACTGCAGTGTGTATCAAGCAGAGTTCCTTGCAGTTAAGGAAGTGGTGGAATGGCTAAGATATGTACAATGTCATTACGACGGGAATTGTAAAGCGGATGAACACATTCCAGGAATACTGAAATCTGTTGGTATGCCTCTAGCGACATGTAAGCTAAGTTTTCAGGACCAGGCCCGAAGGACAACGAATCATAGATCGTCACAAAGAGGGGGCTGTGAGCATTCCAAAACTATGTGGCCAAATCTAGACTTGAAGAGGTCTACTGCTTTGCTGTCATTGGCTAGAACAGACGTCTCAATTATTGTGTCCGTCATGACAGGTCACTGTCTAATCGTAAAACATGCTGACAGACTGAAGGTTGCCAGCAATGACTTTTGCAGAAGCGGTGAGGACATCGAAGAAGAAAAGACTATAGAACACCTTCTGTGTGTGTGTCCCGCACTAGCAGTTAGAAGGAGTTCCATTTTAGGTTCTCATTTCTTTGAGAACCTGTCTGATTTGGCGGATGTGAACATACGCAAGTTAGTGGGCTTTTTAAAGCGATCTGGATGGTTCAACGGTAGGAACTAGAAGGCATCTTCCTTCTTCTCTTCCTGCGGTATCACAATGGACGAAAACGTTTAAGTAAGTCTGATAGCAGACTGCCACTTTAACCTAGCCTATCCTATCCTATGGTTCAAATTGGTACATAGCCTGATTAGCAGCCATATAAACCGATCTGGGATCTTGACTTCTAAAGCCTCTAGAGGACACAATTTTTATCCGTTTTAACTGAAGTTTACAGCGTACAATGGATTCTCCCATGACCTTCAACATACGTGTCCAATATGATCTGAATTGATCTATACAGCTCCCATATATACCGATCTCCCGATTACGCTTCTTGAGCCCCTACAAGGCGCAGTTCTTATCCAAATGGGCTGAAATATTACTTTATGACTTCCACTATGGTCTTCAACATTCAATTCGTTTATGGTCCGATAACTTTTTATACCCACCACCGAAGGATGGGGGTATACTCATTTTGTCATTATGTTTGCAACATATCGAAATATCAATTTCCGACCCTATAAAGTATATATATTCTTGATCAGCGTAAAAATCTAAGACGATCTAGACATGTCCGTCCGTCTGTCTGTTGAAATCACGCTACAGTCTTTAAAAATGGAGATATTGAGCTGAAACTTTGCACAGAATCTTTTTTTGTCCATAAGCAGGTTAAGTTCGAAAATAGGCTATATCGAACCATATCTTGGTATAGCCCCCATAAAGACCGATCCGCCGATTTAAGGTCTTAGATATAGCTGCCATATAGACCAATCCTCCGATTTGCAGTCTTAGGCCCATAAAGGCCACATTTATTATTCGATATTGCTGAAATTTGGAACAGTGAGTTGTGTAACGCCCTTCGACATCCTTCGTCAATTTGGCCCAGATCGGTCCAGATTTGGATATAGCTGCCATATAGACCGATCCTCCGATTTAGGGTCTTAGTCCCATAAATGCCACATTTATTATCCGATTTTGCTGAAATTTGGGACAGTGCTTTGTGTTAGGCTTCTCGACATTTTTCTGCACCTTGGCTCAAATCGGTCCAAACTTTGAATACCCACCACCTCGAGTATATGTATAAACCACCTTTCATCAAAATCCAGTGAAAATTGCATACCTTATGTCCCATAGCAGTTACATCGAAATATGATCCTATTTGGACCAAATACTTATAAGTACAAGTCAATATTCAATTATGTATGATAAAATATTGGTCTTTTTAGTAGCTATATCTAAAAATTAACCAATCTGAACCAAATACGGATATCGAAAAGCCTAACATAAGTCAATGTGTCAAATTTCAGTTTAATCGGATTATAAATGCGCCTTTTTTGGGAAATATGTGGGGGGCTTAACTTAATTCACTGTCCCATATTGTCGCGACATCGGGCAATAAATGCTGCATTTATGGCCTCAAAACCTAAAACCGAGAGATCGGTCTATATGGAAGCAATATCCAAATCAGGAGCAATCTGTACGATAATGCAGACGTATGTCAAAAGGCTTAACTTAACTCACTGTCCCAAATTTCGGCAACATCGGACAATAAATGCGCCAATAATGGGAATAAGACCCAAAATAGGAGGATCGGTCTATATGACAGCTATATCCAAATCTGGACCGATCTGGGCCAAATTGACGAAGAATGTCGAGTGACCTACCACAACTCACTGTCCCAAATTTCAGCAAAATCGGATAATAAATGTGACTTTTATGGGCCTAAGACCCTAAATCGAAGGATCGGTCTATATGACAGCTATATCCAAATCTAGACCGATCTAGGCAAAATTGACGCAGGATATTGAAGGCCTAACACAACTTACTGTCCCGAATTTCAGCAAAATCGGATAATAAATGTGGCTTTTATCGGCCTAAGACCCTAAATCGGCGGATCGGTCTATATATGGGGCTGTATCAAGATATAGTCCGATATAGCCCATCTTCGAACTTAACCTGCTTATGGACAAAAAAAGAATCTGTGCAAAATTTCAGCTCAATATCTCTATTTTTGATGACTGTAGCGTGATTTCAACAGACAGACGGACGGACATGTCTAGATCGTCTTAGATTTTTACGCTGATCAAGAATATATGTACTTTATAGGGTCGGAAATGGATGTTTCAATGTGTTGCGAACGGAATGACAAAATGAATATACCCCCATCCTTCGGTGGTGGGTATAAAAGATTTTTATTAAAATGTTGTGTTTAAAAAAAAATTAAAAAAGTTTTGTTTTCAAAAAATAATTTCGAGGGGACACGGCCCGTGCTGAAGTTTTGTCATTAATGAATGTAACGCTGAAATTTTGTCTTTAGGAAAATTTCATTTTAATTTGTTTAGAAAACATTTCATTGAAAAAATGTTTAACAATTTTGTCCCCAAGAATAATAAGGCGGCAAAATGTTGTCTTTGTAGAGCATTGTAAATACCAAATTTTGTCATTTAAAAACATTTAACTACAATTTCTGGTTTAGAGAAGTTTAATTTAAATTTTTTCTTCAGACCAAATCATTCTACGGGGGCTCGTGATGGAGCACCATCCCCTCCCCCCCTGGCTGTCATCGATATGCCGATTAAGGGTTTGAAGCCCATAACAACTTTATTTATAGCCCAATTTCGCTGAAATTGAAAACGGTGAATTGCTTTAAGTCTTTCAACATCCGATCCAAATATGGTTCAGTTCAGATTGGACCATATTTAGATATAGCTAGACCGATTTGCCGATAGAGAATCTGAAACCCACAAAAACTCATTTTTTACCCGATTTCACTAAAATTGCATTATTATTAAGCCTCCCGACATCCGACCGACATATGGTTCAGATCGGACTATATTTAGATATAACTACCGATAAAGGGGCTGAAGCCCATATAACATTATTTATTTCCTGATATCGCTAAAAATTTAAATAGTGAGGTGTTTTAAGCCTCCTGAGACAGGGAGTGTTCGGACTATATTTAGATATAGCTGTCATATAAACCGATCTGGAGATGGAGGGTCTAAAGCCGATAAAAGCTTAATGTGTTACTCAATTCCGTTGAAATTTTAAACAGTGAGTTTTTTAAGCGTCATGGCTTAGATTGGGCTATATTTGGATATAGCTGCCACATGGACCGATCTACTGATAAAGATTCTGAAGCCATAAAAGCGTTATTTATTACCCGATTTCGCTAAAATTTTAAGCATTGAATTGTTGTAGGCCTCCTGAGATCCGATCCAAATATGGCTTAAATTGGACAATTTTTAGCTATAGATTCTTGTTTGAAGCGTTGAGTAGAGTGGACGTTTTGTTATTTCGCTCCGAAGGAATTTTCCTGTAACTTGTAATAAGTCATTCTTTTTTGAAGAAAAATTTAAGTCACGGAAGGATAGCTACGATACAGGTATCTATTAAGCGGTTGATGATCTGCGTCCGTTTCCAGTGGAGCGGCAGATCTAGAGCCCGGGAGTAGGCTTAGAATGGACTCCAATGACCCAACAGCTGCTGTGGTGGTATCAGGCCGTAACATATTGTTTCGACTGGTGAAACGGCTGCTCCAGGCTCCGCTAGCCGACAGACGACTGGTCAGCAGGAGCTTTTGACGAAGACACCGGGTTCGAGTCTAAAGGACATGGCCGAACCTATTCTTTCTTTGCATGCCTATAATTTGCCTAGGCCATCGGCCTTCCCCGGCAAACCAACTCGCTCTTCAAGAGGTTGGAATAATAGAAGACGCATTGCTCTCAGGTTTATTGAGAGGACTGGTGTGAATGATCCTAAAACTCTCACTAATAGGGAGAGGGACTCCCTAGATTGGGCTCGGGTATTCGCTGCACAGGCTACCCCTGCAATCATGCCCTCCCATGCCTAAAAGAACTATGGCGAACAATAGTAAGATGGGTCTAAGAGCAAAGGTTCATGTCCCGCTAGGGATAGTTTGGTGATGGCAGTTGTCGATAAGGGAGCAGAACAAGGCTACATACCTAGGGATAATTGGAGTGGGATAGCCAATGGACTGTCATCAGTATATTCCGATGTCCTTGTGGAATTTCCTGGGTCTCCTACAGTTTGTGACAATGAAGGCTGGTATCGGGGCCGATAACGACTAATTGCCTTCGGGGACAAACGCTCAATTGAAATGTATCGTTGTGCGCTAAAAAAATAGGTGAGATCTGGCCAGGTGCAGCACTAGATTTAGTCAAGAATGAAGATATTCCTTCTCGACCAATGGCACATGCTTGGATATCGAGGATTCCCTCAAATCTTGAATCGATACTTGGAAGACTAAGGGAATGTAATCCCAATCTTTCAACCACCGACGGGAAGATTCGTAGATTGGATAAGGCTGATGGTGACCGGAGACATGCAGTATTCGTACTCAACTCCGGCTG
Organism: Stomoxys calcitrans; assembly: GCF_963082655.1. Classification (NCBI taxonomy): domain Eukaryota; kingdom Metazoa; phylum Arthropoda; class Insecta; order Diptera; family Muscidae; genus Stomoxys; species Stomoxys calcitrans. The sequence goes on from NW_026739386.1 coordinate 28,994, forward strand.
TCTTGCAGACTTCAACAAGTCTGAAGGGGCATTGTATCAATGAAAACCTAGCATTGCAATAATGAACATATTTCATTAATTTTATGATAATGAAACTCGATGAAACTATAATAATTTATGCAATGAAGCCCTACGTCGACTAGTCGTTGACAAAATCCATGACAAATTTCATTGATACAACGTAAGATTTCATTTCTCTCACGAAGCTTTTATTTTCAGTGTACATATTACCTTTGTATCGGAAGATATAGTGGAAGAATGTGGACTGGGATGTGTTGAATGACCACAGCTTCTCTGATCATGGTTATATTAGTTTCAGCTTTGGAGAAAATACAGTAAAATTGATCCCTCGACTAAACAGAAGAAAGGTGCATGGAATAAATTTCGGCACAAATTCTACACGTCTATCCCTTCTAGACCAGAAAAGGATGTGGAAACTACGGAGGATAGAGACATAGTGGTCAAGCGGATCACGAAGGCCCTGAATAACCCGCTTGTGTCAGCATGTCCTAGGGCCAAGCCAAGAGGCAAACAGCGACCCTCCATGGTGGTCCTCAGAGCTGGTTGGTCTAAGGAAGGACTACAGAAAACTCTTCAACGGAGTAAAAGCCACAAAAGCACCATACGATTGGGACATCTATAAGGCTGAGCAAAGAAAATATAAGGGCGAGCAGGAAAGGCTCAGAGCAAATCCTGGGTAGAACTCTGCAGCTCCGTGGAGGATACATCTCTGGGCGAGAAGTTTCGACTCCTTTAAGTCACCAGGATGTATCACCGGTTGAATTACAAACTGTGTCTGATAGACTGGTCTCCTGACTTAGGAATATATACTCTGCTTGTATCAGAATGTCATATATACCTGTGGGATGGAGGGACACGAAAGTCATTTTCATTCCGAAAGCAGGAATGGAAATCTTTCGCGTATCACACAAAGGCGAAAGATTTTCGTCCTATTAGTCTGTAATTCTTTATGCTGAAGACTCTTGCGTGGTTGATAGAAAAATATCTTAGGGCAAAGATCCCTGGGGATCGCCTGTCGCGGCGGCAGCATCATGCATATAATAAAAACAAATCCACTGAAACAACCCTTCACGACTTAGTCGGCTATATAGAGGGTTCTTTCACTGTCAACGAATACACAATGATAGCATTTCTTGACATTGAAGGTGCTTTCAATAATGTAAAACCGACGTCAATTATGAAGGAGTTGGTGTTTCTAGCCATCAACTCTACCGTAAGAAAGTTTATTAATAACTTACTTACTAAAAGATGCATCACGGCTGGTTTGCGATCTGTGGATCTAAAAAGATGGGTCAGCAGAGGAGCACCTCAAGGACGTGTACTATCTCCTCTACTTTGGAATATAGCCATTAACATACAGCAAAGTGGACTACCGTACAACAGCAAAGTGGGCTACCGTGCAACAGCAAAGTGGGCTACCGGAAGTGGTATAGGTGTAATTCCGTGCAAGACATAATTAGTTCTTTTCAGCAGGAACCTGTTTTTTGGGAGGAGAGAATGTTTCATGTACAGAAAGGACAGGAAATTGAACTTCAAATCCAACATTTTAGAAAGGGCAAGATAGGCCACTCTTGCCCTATACACCTGCAAGACAGCCATTGGCAAGATTTGGGGGTTTAATGTTATATGGTGTTGTGGTCTGGTGGACGGCGTTCCAAAAGGCCACTACTTTCCAATACTTAACCGGATCCAAAGGATGGCTTGTTTGTGCATCACGGCCGCACTGAGGACGACACCATCTGATGCACTGAATTTAATTCTACATCTTATGCCTCTGGACATTATGGCTACGCATTATGGCTGAGCCGCTTTTTGATAAGAAGTACTGTCCCACTACGATATCCCTGGTAACAGAAGTTATATAGACTTCTGTACGGGTGGTTCCAAACTAAACGACCAGGTGGGCTTTGGGGTGTACTCTAAATATCTAGAACTGTTCATATCGAAAAGGTTACCCGAATACTGCAATGTTTAACAATCGGAGATCTTTGCAATAAAGGAAGTGGTGGAATGGCTAAGATATAATGTCATTACGACGATTGGCATAAATATCTTCTCAGACTGCCAGATAGCCATTTAATCCCTGGAGAACGTATTTCTGAACACAAAAACCGCCCTCGACTGTCGCAGATCTCTCAACGAGATGGCTGAACGGTTCAAATTTACCTGGGTATCGGGCCACAGAGATATCCCAGGGAATGGAAAACCTGCAGCGACATGTAAGCTAAGTTTTCAGAACCACACCCGAAGGACAAAGAATGATAGATGGTTACCAAGAGGGGGCTGTGAGCATTCCAAAACTATGTGGCCAAATCTAGACTTGAAGAAGTCTACTGCTTTGCTGTCATTGGCTCAGTCATTGTGTCCGTCATGACAGGTCACTGTCTAATCGGAAAACATGTTGACAGACTGAAGGTTGCCAGCAATGACCTTTGCTGCTTCTGCAAAGGACATCGAAGAAGAAGAGACTATAGGCCACCTTCGATATTAACCGATCGGCCGATAGAAGGTCTGGAAACTATGAAAGCTTTATTTATTGCCCAATTTGGCAAAATTTGAATTATTGATTTATTTTTAGCCTCTCGACATATGATTTGAATTCGGTTTAGATCCGATCATATTTAGAGATAGCTGTCATTGAGACCGATCTGCCGCAGAAGGGTCCGAAGCCCATGAAAACTTTATTTATTATCCGATTTCATTGAAATTTGAAATAATGAGTTGTTTTAAGACTCCCGACATCTGAATCAAATATGAGTGAGATCAGACTATATAGAAATAGCTATCATATATCTTCCAATGTAGGGTCTTAATCCCATAAAAAGCAGATTTATCTTATATATAACAAGTAAAAGCGTGCTAAGTTCGGCCGAGCCGAATCTTATATACCCTCCACCATGGATCGCATTTGTCTAGTTCTTTTCCCGGCATCTCTTTTAAGGCAAAAAAATGATATAAGAGAAAATTTGCTCAGCTATTAGAGCGATATCAAGATATGGTCCGGTTTGGACCACAATTAAATTATATGTTGCATACCTGTGTAAAATGTCAGCCGATTCGAATAAGAATTGCGCCCTTTGGGGGCTCAAGAAGTAAAATAGAGAGATCGATTTATATGGGAGCTCTCTCGGGCTATAGACCGATTCAGACCATAATAAACACGTATGTTGATGGTCATGAGAGAATCCGTCGTGCAAAATTTCATTCCAATCGGATAATAATTGCGAACTCTAAAGGCTCAAGAAGTCAAGATCCCAGATCGGTTTATATGGCAGCTATATCAGGTTGTGAACCGACTTGAACCTTATTTGACACAGTTGTTAAAAGTAACAATAAAAAACGTCTTGATAAATTTCAGCCAAATCGGATACGAATTGCGCCCTCTAGAAGCTCAAGAAGTCAAGTCCCCAGATCTGTTTATATGACAGCTATATCAGGTTATGAACCGATTTGAACCATACTTGGCACAGTTATTGGATATCATATCAAAATACTACGTGCCAAAATTCATTCAAATTGGATAAGAATCGCGCCCCCATGAGGCTCAAGAAGTCTAGACCCAAGATCGATTTATATGACCGTTATATCAGGTTATGGACCGATTTGAACCATACTTGGCACAGTTGTTGGATATAATAACGAAACACGTCGTGCAAAATTTCATTCCAATCGGATAAGAATTGCGCACTCTAGAGGCTCAAGAAGTCAAGACCCCAGATCGGTTTATATGGCAGCTATATCAGGTTATGAACCGATTTGAACCATACTTGGCACAGTTATTGGACATCATAACAAAACACGTCGTGCAAAATTTCATCCCAATCGGATAAGAATTGCGCACTCTAGAGGCTCAAGAAGTCAAGACCCAAGATCGGTTTATGTGGCAGCTATATCAAAACATGAACCGATACGGCCCATTTCCAAATTCTTTTGTGCTAACTCTTTGGTACAATCAAAATTTATTTATTTCTTATGGAAATGATTGATGGAACTGATATATCGGTAAGTAGCATCTTCTTTTAACCCTATTTGTTGCATCGTTGTTAATATAGCTATTGAGCTATGAAAATAACCAAACAGTGGTTCAAACAATTGAAATTGTTTTGACATTAGTATCTTTTTATACCCACCACCATAAGATTGGGGTATACTAATCTAGTCATTCCGTTTGTAATATCTCGAACTATTGATCTATGACCTTATAAAGTATATATATTCTTGATCGTCTTGATGTTCTGAGTCGATCTTGCCCTGTCCGTCCGTCCGTCCGTTCGTCTGTCGAAATCACAATAGAGGACGAACGCGCAAGGCTAGCCGCTTGAAATATTGCACAGATATTTAATATTGATGTCGGTCTTTGGGGATTGAAAATGGATCATATCGGTTAAGATTTAAATGTAGCTCCCATACTGAAACTTTGCACATTTTGTTCTGTCTTGA
>NW_026739387.1:0-56342 GCF_963082655.1 Stomoxys calcitrans
TATAGCTGTCATATAAACCGATCTTGGGAATTGACTTCTTGAGCCTCTAGGGGGCGCAATTCTTATCCAATTTGAATGAATTTTGGCACGTAGTATTTTGTTATGATATCCAACAACTGTGCCAAATATGGTTCAAATCGGTTCATAACCTGATATAGCTGTCATATAAACCGATCTGGGATCTTGACTTCTTGAGCCTCTAGAGGTCGCAATTATTATCCGATTTGCGTGAAATTTGGTACGACGGATTCTCTCATGGCCATTAACATACGTGTTTATTATGGTCTGAATCGGTCTATAGGACGATACAGCTCCATATAAATCGATCTCTCTATTTTACTTCTTGAGCCCACAAAGGGCGCAATTCTTATACGAATTGGCTGACATTTTACACAGGTCTCCAACATATAATTTAATTGTGGTCCAAACCGGACCATATCTTGATATCGCTCTAATAGCAGAGCAACTCTTTTCTTATATCCTTTTTTTTGCCTAAGAAGAGATGCCGGGAAAAGAACTCGACAAATGCGATCCATGGTGGAGGGTATATAAGATTCGGCCCGGCCGAACTTATCACGCTTTTACTTGTTTTTTAAATAAAAACGATATTATTTTTTACCAAATTTTTAATTGAAAATTTTTTCGATTTTTTTCTTCTTTGTAGACCAATCTGGCGGCATAGTGTCTAAATCACTTAAAAGACGATTTCTTCGGAATTTCAGCCTCCCGTCATACGACCAGAATATGATCCGGATCTGACTATTATTTGGATATAGCCGCCATATAGACCGATCTTCCGATTTTGGGTATAAAGCCATAAAATTGCATTTATTATTAGATTTTGTTGATATTTGAAACAGTTTGTTGATTGAAGCCCCCTGTTATCTGTCCCGAATATGGTCCAGATCGGGCCAAATTGAGATATGGCTGCCATATAGACCGATCTTAATTGATGGTCTTAATCCCATGAAAGGCTGATTTATTGCTTGATTTTGCTGAAATTCTCACCTGAATAAGAGTTCACTGCACCCGAATGAAATATGATGCTGATCACCACCTATGTGGCAGTGGGTGTTATAGTAAAATAGGATGATTGATTTATCCATGGTGGTGGGTATCAAAAGATGGCCACGGCGGAACATAACACGTTTTAACTTGTTTTAATTATTTATAACAGATAATTTTTCCAGTGTAAGCAACCCCTTCCCGTCTACACATCTTCCTTGTCAAGCGTAATTAACATTTTTGGGCTTAGCGGTTTGGTTTTACCATATAAAAACGCAACGCATGTCACTCCCTGTGGGTTGTCATTCAAAATCATTTGAATGAGCTTCTGTGTTTGTGATTTGAATTCTTGCAACTCATGTCATGCCTACCATTTCCTAGCTGAAATAATTATTTTAATCATTGGCCGGCATCGCAATTATTTGCACACGTTTCTACATGAACATAATATGATTTTGACAATTTGCCACAAATATAATTTTTCAACAACAAACATGTGATTCGTAATAATTTGCATTTTACCATTTCTTTCCCTCCCATCCAATCACCAAATACATCCGTTGGTAGGTAATATTTGGCCTTTTGCAGCTTGAAACCCCAAAATTGTGTAAATGTTTTAATTACATCATGTTTAAGTTCCCCAGAGTTGTAATTTTAAGGAGGAAAGCAAAAAATATTGTAATACAACACTTGTTATCCGGATAAAACCACAAAAGCATTTGTTAAACAAATATCGTGTATTTGTTAAATAGAGTAAAAGCAAATGGAACAAGTAAAAGCGTGCTAAGTTCGGCCGGACCGAACTTTAGATACCCACCACCTCGGGTATATATGTAAAGCATCTTTCATCAAAATTCGGTGAAAATTTCATACCTTTTACTCATATACCTCATACCGATCTGAACTATATACGACACGGATGTCGAAAAGCCGAACATAAGTCACTGTGTCAAATTTCAGTGAAATCGGATTAAAAATGCGCCTTTTATGGGCCAAGACTTTAAATCGGTCTACGTGGCAGCTATATCCAAATCTGGGCCGATTTAGGCCAAGTTGCATAAACATGTCGAAAAGCCTAACACCAAGCACTGTCCCAACTTTCGGCAAAATCGGACAATAAATGCCTCTTTTATCGCCCCAAAACCTAAAACCTAGATATGGCAGCTATATCCAATTCTGAACCGATCTGGACCAAATTGAAGAAATATGTCAAAGGGCCTAACACAACTCACTGTCCCAAATTTCAGCAAAATCGGATAATGAATGTGGCTTTTATGGACCTTACACCATAAATTGGAGGATCGGTCTATATGGCAGCTATATCCAAATCTGAACCGATCTGGGCCAATTTAACGAAGGAAGTCGAATGACCTAAGACAACTCACTGTCCCAAATTTCAGCGAAATCGGATAATAAATGTGGATTTTATGGACCTAAGACCCTTAACCGGAGGATCGGTCTATATGGCAGCTATATCCAAATCTGAACCGATCTGGGCCAATTTAACGAAGGAAGTCGAATGACCTAAGACAACTCACTGTCCCAAATTTCAGTGAAATCGGATAATAAATGTGGCTTTTATGGGCCTATGACCCTAAATTAGAGGATCGGTCTATATGGCAGCTATATCCAAATCTGAACCGATCTGGGCCAATTTAACGAAGGAAGTCCAATGACCTAAGACAACTCACTGTCCCAAATTTCAGCGAAATCGGATAATAAATGTGGATTTTACGGGCCTAAGACCCTAAATTGGAGGATCGGTCTATATGGCAGCTATATCCAAACCTGGACCGATCTAAGCCAAATTGACGGAGAATGTTGAAGGGCCTAACACAACTCACTGTCCCAAATTTCAGCAAAATCGGATAATAAATGTGGCTTTTATGGGCCTAAGACCCTAAATCGGAGGATCGATCTATATGGCAGCTATATCCAAATCTGAACCGATCTGAGCCATATAGTCGGAGGATGTTGAAGGGCCTAACACAACTCACTGTCCCAAATTTTAGCAAAATCGGATAATAAATGTGGCTTTTATGGGCCTAAGACCCTATATTGGAGGATCGGTCTATATGACAGCTATATCCAAATCTGAACCGATCTGAGCCATATTGACGGAGGATGTCGAAGGGTCTAAGACAACTCATTGTCCCAAATTTCAGCGAAATCGGATAATAAATGTGGATTTTATGGGCCTAAGACCCTTAACCGGAGGATCGGTCTATATGGCAGCTATATCCAAATCTGAACCGATCTGAGCCATATTGACGGAGGATGTCGAAGGGCCTAACACAACTCACTGTCCCAATTTTCAGCGAAATCGGATAATAAATGTGGATTTTATGGGCCACAGACCCTAAATGTGAGGATCGGACTATATGGCAGCTATATCCAAATCTGAACCGATCTGAGCCATATTGATGGAGGATGTCGAAGGGCCTAAGACAACTCACTGTCCCAAATTTCAGCAAAATCGGTTTATAAATGTGGCTTTTATGGGCCTAAGACCCTAAATTGGAGGATCGGTCTATATGGCAGCTATATCCAAACCTTAACCGATCTGAGCCAAATTGACGAAGGTTATCCAAGAGCCTAACACAACTCACTATCCCAAATTTCAGCAAAATCGGATAATAAATGTTGTTTTTATGGGCCTAAGACCCTAAATCGGAGGATCGATCTATATGGCAGCTATATCCAAATCTGAACCGATCTGAGCCATATAGTCGGAGGATGTTGAAGGGCCTAACACAACTCACTGTCCCAAATTTTAGCAAAATCGGATAATAAATGTGGCTTTTATGGGCCTAAGACCCTATATTGGAGGATCGGTCTATATGACAGCTATATCCAAATCTGAACCGATCTGAGCCATATTGACGAAGGATGTCGAAGGGTCTAAGACAACTCACTGTCCCAAATTTCAGCGAAATCGGATAATAAATGTGGATTTTATGGGCCTAAGACCCTTAACCGGAGGATCGGTCTATATGGCAGCTATATCCAAATCTGAACCGATCTGAGCCATATTGACGGAGGATGTCGAAGGGCCTAACACAACTCACTGTCCCAATTTTCAGCGAAATCGGATAATAAATGTGGATTTTATGGGCCTCAGACCCTAAATGTGAGGATCGGACTATATGGCAGCTATATCCAAACCTTAACCGATCTGAGCCAAATTGACGAAGGTTATCCAAGAGCCTAACGCAACTCACTATCCAAAATTTCAGCAAAATCGGAAAATAAATGTTGTTTTTATGGGCCTAAGACCCTAAATCCGAGGATCGGTCTATATGGCAGCTATATCCAAATCTGAACCGATCTGAGTCATATTGACGGTGGATGTCTAAGGGCCTAAGACAACTCACTGTCCGAAATTTCAGCAAAATCGGATAATAAATGTGGCTTTTATGGGCCTAAGACCCTAAATCGGCGGATCGGTCTATATGGGGGCTATATCAAGATATAGTCCGATATAGCCCATTTTCGAACTTAACCTGCTTATGGACAAAAAAAGAATCTGCGCAAAGTTTCAGCTCAATATCTCTATTTTTGAAGACTGTAGCGTGATTACAACAGACAGACGGACAGACGGACGGACATGTCTAGATCGTCTTAGATTTTTACGCAGATCAAGAATATATATATAGGGTCGGAAATGAATATTTCGATGTGTTGCAAACGGAATGACAAAATAAATATACCCCCATCCTATGGTGGAGGGTATAAAAATATTAAGGATAGAGTATAAGGCCCTGACGGAACTAAGTCATTCAAGCAAATTTATGCTCTTAGTTCGATTGTGCAAAAAAGTTCAAATGTTTTCGACATGGTGCACTGAAAATGAATTTTTGTGTTCGTTTATCCGCACAGAATGTAATCCTACCATCGGGTGTAGTGTTCGTTTGTTATGGTGTTGCGTACAGAGAGTAGAAAAATCTTGCATTTCTAACACTGATAGAAAAATTACGGTACTTTTCCAACATCGCCTGGTATTAATTTGTTCGCGTCATTGGCAAAGATTTTTAATACCATTTGGTATCAATTCAACACCAGACTAAAGAGGCTGAGAGAGGCTAAGATCTGACAAAGAATTGATGTTGATCACGGGTGTAAGATTACTTTTTGTAATTATTAACATAAATATTCGTAATAAAATTAGATTCAAATTATTTTCAATGGACTTTTGTTTTTGGTGCAATAGGGGGTAGAATAATCAATAACGGTTTGGTACTAAAACCAATAACGGTCTGGTGCTAAAACCAATAACAGATTGGTATTATAACCAATACCAGTTCTGTAATAAGGCTAGTACCAAACGGTACTAATCATTTTATGGTTATCCATACCATCCGGTATTGTTTTTGTACCATTCGGTGTCTGTTTTACTATCAATACCGTATCGTAATGAAATGAGCACGTTTGGTATCAAAGAGCGGCAAAATATTAAAAAGATATATATATACCAAGCTAAAGCGTGCTAAATTTGGCCGGGCCTAATCTTGGGAACCCACCACCATGGATTCTGCTAAAAATGTACACAAAATACATTTTTTATGGAGGGCATAATTTTATTCTACATAACAAACTTCTGTCAAACTAGAAAAAATTAAAACTTTTGGAACCGAACAAGTATGATCAAGAGACCAGTTTATATGGGAGCTATATCAGCTTATATACTGATTTTGGCCGTACTTGGCACAGTTTTTGGAAATCGTAACAGAACACTACATGCAAAATATCAGCCAAATCTGACAAAAATTTCGGCTTATAAGGGGTCAAGAAATCAAATCGGGAGATCGGTTTATATTGGAGCTATATCAGGTTATAAACCCATTTGAAGCGTACTAAGCACAATTGTTGGAAGTCATAACAGCACACTACATGCAAAATATCAGCCAAATCGGACAAACATTGTGGCTTGTAAGGGCTCAAGAAATCAAATCGTGCGATGGGTTTATATGGGGGCTATATCAGATTATAGACCGATTTGGACCATACTGAGTACAGTTAGCACGCTTTTACTTGTTTCAGCTTACGTCATAATAGATGCATTGCTAGAAAGATCCTTATCCGAAGGCGAGAATACCATTTTTATACCCTCCACCATAACATGGGGGGTATACTAATTTCGTCATTCTGATTGTAACTACTCGAAATATTCGTCTGAGACCCCATAAAGTATATATATTCTTGATCGTCGTGACATTTTATTTCGATCTAGCCATGTCCGTCCGTCCGTCCGTCCGTCTGTCTGTCGAAAGCACGCTAACTTCCGAAGGAGTAAAGCTAGCCGCTTGCACAAACATTTCTTATTAGTGTAGGTTGGTTGGTATTGTAAATGGGCCATATCGGTCCATGTTTTGATATCGCTGCCATATAAACCGATCTTGGGTCTTGACTTCTTGAGCCTCTAGAGTACGCAATTCTTATCCGATTGGAATGAAATTTTGCACGAAGTATTTTCTTATAATGTCCAACAACTGTGCCAAGTACGGTTCAAATCGGTCCATAACCTGGTATAGCTGCCATATAAACCGATCTGGGGTCTTGACTTCTTGAGCCTCTAGAGTGCGCAACTCTTATCCGATTGGAATGAAATTTTGCACGACGTATTTTGTTATGATATCCAATAAGTGTGCCACGTATGGTTCAAATCGGTCCATAACCTGATATAGCTGTCATATAAACCGATCTTGGGTCTTGACTTCTTGAGCCTCTATGTTGCGCAATTCTTATCCGATTAGAATGAAATTTTGCACGTAGTATTTTGTTATGACATCCACCAACTTTGTCAAGTATGGTTCAAATCGGTTCATAACCTGATATAGCTGTCATATAAACCGATCTTGGGTCTTGACTTCTTGAGCCTCTAGAGTACACAATTCTTATCGGATTGGAATGAAATTTTGCACGACGTGTTTTGTTATGATATCCAATAGCTGTGCCAAGTATGGTTCAAATCGGTCCATAACCTGGTATAGCTGCCATATAAACCGATCTGGGGTCTTGACTTCTTGAGCCTCTTGAGTGCGCAATTCTTATCCGATTGGAATGAAATTTTGCACGACGTGTTTTGTTATCATATCCAATAACTGTGCCAAGTATGGTTAAAATTGGTTCACAACCTGATATAGCTGCCATATAAACCGATCTGGGATCTTGACTTCTTGCGCCTCTAGAGGTCGCAATTATTATCCGATTTGCCTGTACGACGGATTCTCTCATGACCATCAACTCTCATGACAACATACGAATATGTTCGATTGAAAATGCAAAAAGTGTAACAATAAGAGAGGGTTCAAACGACACTTTCAAAATGTTGTCCCGTAACATTAGTGCAAGCAAATTTAGTCATTCAAGCCAATTTAGTCATTCAATTAAATTTCCTAAAAAAAAATATTTTTTAAATACATAAAAAACTTACCAAATTTTAAAAAAAAACTCATCCAATGAAGTATCTGAAAAAAAATTAAAATTGTTTTTAATTTTCGTGAAGTAAGGTCTTGAGTCAATTTAAATCAGAAAGTAAGGTAATACATAAATTTTCATTTAGTTAGACTAGAAGTATGCCATTGCTGTGAAGTAATTTCAAGACTATAAGCCTCTTAATGGTATCCTGGACAGAATTTTCGAAATTTTGAATTTTCTGGCCAAATGGAGAGAAAATGAACTTTGTGGGGTCATATCCTACGCGATGATATAGCAAGAAACGTCCTAGACGTCCTAAACTGGAATCCGCTAGGACAGCGAGGGAGGGCACAACCGAAAAACATATGGATCCGCTGTAGAGTTGCAGTCAGCCTGAATTTTATTACCAAAATCAGTGTTCGGTTCGAAATGTGTTCAAATTTTGACAAATTTTGTTCAGCGATGAGGCTCATTTCTGGTTGAATGGCTACGTAAATAAGCAAAATTGCCGCATTTGGAGTGAAGAGCAACCAGAAGCCGTTCAAGAACTGCCCATGCATCCCGAAAAATGCACTGTTTGGTGTGGTTTGTACGCTGGTGGAATCATTGGACCGTATTTTTTCAAAGATGCTGTTGGACGCAACGTTACGGTGAATGAACACATTTCGAACCGAACACTGATTTTGGTAATAAAATTCAATGATTTGCAAGCGTTGCTCGTTAGTAAGTCTATTCATGATGAAATGTCAAAGCATACTGAGCATCTTTCTCTTTGACACCATGTCTGAAATCCCACGTGATCTGTCAAATACTAATGCATGAAAATCCTAACCTCAAAAAAATCACCCTTTATTATCGGGGTATAATCGAGGCGACAATAGGAAACCTGGCAGGAAGGGAAAAGGTTTCCGTTCGCATACCTGAGACGACACTTGAGGCCGAGTGCGAGTCACTGCTGCCAGTCTTGGACTGACGTGTGGAAGATCATGTTACACAGGTGGATCAAAGCTAGAGGACAAAGTGGGCCTGGGAGTCTACATTGACAACCCAGGGACTGATATCGGTTTTAGACTGCCTGACCATAATACGGTAATGCAGGCAGAGATCCGGGCTATCACGGAATGTGTGAGATGGTGTTGTACTAGCGCGAGGACGTCGAGTGGGAAAATCTTTACGGACAGTAAAATAACCATAAGGACAATAACAACTAGGACGGTAAGATCACGAATAGTCTTGGATTGTAAGAAGGCGATTAATGGCTTCTCTGAGGATGGCACAATCCGCATCGTTTGGGTGCCGGGCCAGACGATTTGGCAGTGAAGGCCAGAGAACTGCCGTCGATAAACTTGGTTAACCTGAAGCCGTGGGCGACATACGAAACAGCGGAACAGCGAAATAGTCGGTAGGACGGTGAAAATCCTATGGGGTGATCCGGTTCGTGAGAGGACGAGGCTGTTACTGAAAGGTAGTAAGAAGCAGGTCAGTACAGTTTTTGGTGTCATTACGGGACACATAGGACTACGAGCTCACTTATGCAATTTCTGTGCGGCAAGTGATAGCATGCGGAGGGCTTGTGGGGAAATTGATGAGACGTTGGAGCATTTCCTATGCCATTGCCCGGCTTTAGCTAACGATACCGTCTGTCCGTCTGTGAGTCCATGTATTCTTGTAATCAAAGTGAAGGTCGTATTTGTTGTCCAATCATCACGAAATTTTGCACATATCACTTTTTTTTGCCCAAGGACGAACGCTATTGATTTTGATAAAAATCGGTTCAGATTTAGTTATAGCTCCCATATATATGTATTGCCCGATTTGCACTTAAATGGGCGTAGTAACTACAATTTTCAGCCGATCCGCACAAAATTTGTCACTGATTGGTTCGTTGCAGATCACAACATATCTGCAAGCTTTCATCTAAATCGGTTCAGATTAAGATATAGCTCCCATATATATGTATCGCCCGATTTGCAATTAAATGGCCGTTGTAGCTACAATTTTTAACCGATCTGCACAAAATTTGGCACGGACGGTTTTGTAGTAGTAGTGAGCTAAAATGTGCCACGAGTTCACCTATAGCACGATAAAAAGATAGGCAGGGGCGTCGAGTTAGCAGCCCATCAACCTTAAAACCTGAAGAAATTACCTTGGAAAAACGAAGAAAAATAAAAACGGATCCCCCACTTGTTACGACTCCCAGGTTAACTCCGGTGGACGAGACAACATCAGCCTTATCTGTGCCCATGGCCTTACGAAAGTTAAAGATGAACACACCAAGGACATTTTCTACAAGCGCCTGGAAAAAGAATATGACCGCTGTTCCGCCCATTGTATTAAAATCGTTCTGGGAGATTTTAATGCGAAAATAGGGAAGGAAAACATCTTTGGCCCAACAGTTGGAAAATTTAGCCTACACGAAAAAAAGGCCGACACTGGATTGAGGCTAATAGATTTCACTGCGGCAATGAACATGGTAGTTAGTTAGTCCACCGTCACCCGATTAAGACACGAGAAACTAAATAGATCATTTTGAAATGGATGAAAGGCATTCGATAAGCGTGTTAGATGTATGATCGATACGAGAGGCGAAAATCAATTCGGATCATTAACTTGTTGCAGCGAAGATTCGCATCCGTCTTAGTGCGGCGAGTAACATACGATCTGACACTGCACAGAAGCTGGACAGTGAAAAGATGCAAACACAACAGATGGCAACGGCATACTCCACTCGACTGACCAAGCTGCATGAAAAAAAACACTCCTTGTCCCAATGATATAAAGGCGCAGTGGTAATCCATTACCCACTACATGGAAAATGCCGCGAAATCCGTACTTTTGTACAGGAAACCTGCCAAAAAAAATAAAAATCATGGTACGACCAAGAGTATCGAAATGCTACTGAAGCCAAGTATGCGGCACACTGAGCGACCCTGCAATCAGTAGCAGCGCGTCTTATGAAGGAGAGTTACCGAGAGAAAAGGAGAGAGGAGAAACGTCAATTCCGCAGAAAGAAAAAGGAAATGGAAAGACGTGAGTCTGAGCGAATTGCGATGTACCGAAGTCAGAATAAAGTACGGAAATTCTACCAAAGAATTAAACATCAAACCGATGGTACTGGCGCAGGCACAACGTTCTGCAGAGACAAAGAAGCAAATCTAGAAACTGATACAGATTGTGTGCTGAGGATATAAAACAGGTAAAAACGTGCTAAGCTTGGCCTTGCCGAACTTTGGATACCCATCACCATGGATAAACTAACCATCCTCTTTTATAAGAATTCTACGCTAATAATCATATCTGATGCAGGTCCCGAGAACTCCTTAACAAGTCGCCGTTTCAGCGAAGTCGGGCAAAAAATCCGCCTTTTTATACCCTCCACCATAAGAAGGGGGGTATACTAATTTCGTCATTCTGTTTGTAACAACTCGAAATATTCGTCTGAGACCCCATAAAGTATATATATTCTTGATCGTCGCGACATTCTATGTCGATCTAGCCATGTCCGTCCGTCTGTCCGTCCGTCCGTCCGTCCGTCTGTCTGTCGAAAGCACGCTAACTTCCGAAGGAGTAAAGCTAGCCGCTTGAAATTTTGCACAAATACTTCTTATTAGAGTAGGTCGGTTGGTATGGTAAATGGGCCATATCGGTCCATGTTTTGATATAGCTGCCATATAAACCGATCTTGGGTCTTGACTTCTTGAGCCTCTAGAGTGCGGAATTCTTATCCGATTGGAATGACATTTTGCACGACGTGTTTTGCTATGATATCCAACAACTGTGCCAAGTATGGTTCAAATCGGTCCATAACCTGATATAGCTGCCATATAAACCGATCTGGGGGCTTGACTTCTTGAGCCTCTAGCGTGGGCAATTCTTATCCGATCAGAATGAAATTTCGCACGACGTGTTTTGTTATGATACCCAACAACTGTGCCAAGTATGGTTGAAATCGGTTCATAACCTGATATAGCTGTTATGATACCCAACAACTGTGCCAAGTATGGTTGAAATCGGTTCATAACCTGATATAGCTGCCATATAAACCGATCTTGGGTCTTGACTCCTTGAGCCTCTAGAGGGCGCAATTCTTATCCGATTGGAATGAAATTTTGCACGACGTGTTTTGTTAACATATCCAACAACTGTGCCAAGTATAGTTGGAATCGGTTCATAACCTGATATAGCTGCCATATAAACCGATCTTGGGTCTTGAATTCTTGAGCCTCTAGAGTGCGCAATTCTTATCCGATTGGAATGAAATTTCGCACGACGTGTTTTGTTATGATACCCAACAACTGTGCCATGAATGGTTTAAATCGGTCCATAACCTGATATAGCTGCCATATAAACCGATATTGGGTCTTGACTTCTTGAGCCTCTAGAGGGCACAATTCTTATCCGATTGGAATGGAATTTCGCACGACGTGTTTTGTTATGATACCCAACAACTGTGCCATGAATGGTTTAAATCGGTCCATAACCTGATATAGCTGCCATATAAACCGATATTGGGTCTTGACTTCTTGAGCCTCTAGAGGACACAATTCTTATCCGATTTGAATGAATTTTTGCACGAAGTATTTCATTATGATGTCCAACAAATGTGCCAAGTATGGTTGAAATCGGTCAATAACCTGATATAGCTGTCATATAAACAGATCTGGGGATTTGACTTCTTGAGCCTCTAGAGGGAGCAATTTCTATCCCATTTGAATGAAATTTTGCATTACGTATTTTATTTTTACTTCCAACAACTGTGTCAAATAAGGTTCAAATCGGTTCATAACCTGATATAGCTGCCATACAAACCGATCTGGGATCTTGACTTCTTGACCCCTTGAGGTCGCAATTATTATCCGATATGCCTGAAATTTTGTACGACGGATCCTCTCATGACCCTCAACAAACGTGTTTATTATGGTCTGAATCGGTCTATTGCCCGATACTGCTCCTATATAAATCGTTCTCTCTATTTTACTTCTTGAGCCCCCAAAGGGCGCAATTCTTATTCGAATTGGCTGAATTTTTACACAGGTCTCCAACATATAATTTAATTGTGGTCCGAACCGGTCCATATCTTGATATCGATCTAATAGCAGAGCAAATCTTTTCTTATATCCTTTTTTGCCTAAGAAGAGATGCCGGGAAAAGAACTCGACAAATGCGATCCATGGTGGAGGGTATATAAGTTTCGGCCCGGCCGAACTTAGCACGCTTTTACTTGTTACATTTCATTTTCGTTTTGAAATATAGGCGGTGGGAAATTAACGATAGCATCGATACTATCGATAAATATTATTAAAACTATCGAAAATACCGATTGTTGCGATTATTGACAGTTTGCCATCTCTAGCCTGTATGGCAGCTATAGACCAATCTGAAACATATTTGAGTCGGATATTGGGAGGCTTTAATCAACTCACTATTTAAAAAATCGGATAATAATTGCGGCTTTTGTGGGCTTAAGACCCTACATCAGCAGATCGGTATATATGGCAGCTATGTGTAAATATGGTCCGATATGGGCAATATTCGGTTTGAATATCCTAGTACAGCTAAATCGGGGAAAAAAAATACGGCTATTATGGACTTAAGACCCCAAATCGGCAGATCGGTCTAAATGGCAGCTACAATATATCCAAATATAATCCGACTGGGTCCATTCAAGTACTTAACCTGGGTATAGAAGAAATTCGAATCTGTGCTTAAGACCCCAAATCGGCAGATCGGTCTAAATGGCAGCTATATCCAAATATAATCCGACTGGGTCCATTCTAGTACTTAACCTGGGTATAGAAGAAATTCGAATCTGTGCAAAATTTAACTCAATATCTCAATTTTTTAAGGCTGTAGCGTGATTGCAACTGGTGCACACACGGACGGACAGACGAACAGACATCGTTAAATCATTTTAGAAATTTACGACAATCACTTTTTAGGGTCAGAAATGGACATTTCGGTGTGTTGCAAATGGAATTACTAAATGATTATATCCATTATCCTATGGTGGTGGGTAAAAAAATATTTTACGCAGCTGCTAGTGTCCGGCGATGGCGGCGAAGAGGATACCCCAGAACAATCCCCGATGATGGTATAGAATGTTTACCCCCTAGACAGAATGAGGTCCAATTAGCTGTGACCCGACTGAAAAACCATACGGCAGCAGGAGCTGACAGGTTACCTGTTGAACTGTTTAACCGAACCATTCAAAGCAAAAATGGTTTCAGACAAGGAGACAGCTTATAGTGCGATCTCTTTTTAGCATCCTGCTGGAGAAGTTTAAACGAGATGCAGATGTGAATAGATGTGGCACACTACTCACAAGACAACATATGCTACTTGTACCATGCCGACGACATCGAAAACGCCTTTTACAACCGAGCAGATAAAAAAAATGTAGAAAGTTGAAAACCACAACTTTGAGATAGTCATTAACTTTATCTACCTCGGCACCGCAGTAACCGAAACGAATGACATCAGCATTGAAATGAAGCGAAGAATAATACTGGCAAACAGATGATACTTTGGATTAAGAAGGCAATTCAGAAACAAAGTCACCTCACGACAGACGAAGATTACACTATACAAGACACTGATACTACCCGTGCTGTTGTATGCCTCCTAAGCATGGGAGCTTGCGAAAGCAGATTAATGGTACTTACAGTGTTTGACGACGATAGCGTAGTGAAACGCATCAAAATACAAGGGTTGCGTTGGCTAGGACTTGTTAGAATGTACAAAGAAGCCCCAGCAAAGTAGTCTTTTGAAGGCGATCACGGTGGTACACGCAAACCGGGACGACCAAGAGCCCGATGGAAAGATCAAATGGTGGGATACACCTCGAAACTTGGTGTCGAAAATTTTAGAATGAACGCAGGAGCTAGGAACGCTTTTCGACGTTCGGCTTATGGGACGAATGTACTGTCATAACCAATTTAAGTATGTAATTAAGTACGACAATTCGATAAAATTAAATTTTTTTTAACAAAATATAGCACACGCTATAGTGATGGGTATAACAATGGGTCTAAACAAAAGTGTCCCCTACTGCTTTATGATCCTCATTTAAAATTTGTCACAAAATTAACATTACCACTGCCAAAGAGACAAAACTTTCCACTCTCGAAACTTGGTTCATATATTATTCTGTTTCCGCTGAAAGAATTTATGTTGCCTAGAAAACTAAGTCTTCTTTCCACTTTGGCGATTCTAGGCAAACGCTTGCCTAAGCCCGGTGGAAAATTTAACATAAAAATTTAAAACTTTTTGCAAACTTAAGCACTGTCAGCACAAATTCTTATTCTAACACTGGCATAGCATACTTAAATTTAAATTTCAAAATAGCTAAACACATTTCTGCCACCACCACACTGTTCCAAACAAAAATTTTATGCACATATGTAAAGAAAAGCCATTGGAAACAACATTTACGGTATAACACTTTCAAAGATGATACCATGGTGCTATTAGTTGTAGCGTAAGTTGTAGTTGCAGTTGTGCACACACTTTAACTCTAAAGGATAACCAAAAGTCAAAGTGACATGCAAGTCATGCTATTTTGTAATACTCAACTACAGGCCAATGACAAGGACAGGGCATGTTAGCATTGCAATGCAGTCATAAAATATTTATAAATACTTCCACAGCTGGCAAAAGTGAAGTAAAAATGGCAAAAGCTAGACAAAAACAATGCAAGTTCAGGATAAATTATTAAATATTAAAACGTCTCGCCAGGTTTAACTAAAATTGCCATTTTCAACAAGATATCCAAGTCAAGAAAATGTCATCATGCAAGACATGCAACAGCTTTTTTTGTTAGACTTCAGCATTTGCCGGAAATAAGTAGCCCAAAAACAAGATTTCATTCTAAAGAAACTTGAAATTGAAAAATGTTTCTCCCCGTAAAAAAAACACGCCCTCCTTCATAAACAATTTTCCCCAACATTGCTTACAAAGCATTTACGATCCTTTTGGATTTGCGTGTTAAGGAAACATTTTTAGAAATTGCAACTTCACTTCGATATTACCCGAAAAATTCTGACTGCTTGTTACCCAATGCCAGGCTATCAGTCACTCAATCACACATTACATCCATCCATCGTGGCTGGCTCACTCAGTCACTCCTTGATTTTGTCGAATACAAGTGCAAAGGATGTTTTTCCTAACAACACAACTTCACAGCTCATTGCTGCCCTGCACTTTTGGCAAGAGTAATAGTCTGATAATGAGGTAAATTTTTTCTGTTCTCTCAAAGGATATATGGGAGGCAATAGCAGAAATTTGAGCAACAATTTAACTTTTTCAAAGGAAAGCTAAATTTGAATGGGAAATGTATTTTCAGTAGTAAGATAGCCTGTTAATAGGTCAATGCAATGGAAACTTGCATTTGAATAAGGCTTTAAGAGATAAAATGTGAGGATGAAACCAAGAAAATGGGTGAAACTTGAACAGATGAATGCACAGACATAGTGATACAGGTTAATGGTCTTAGAATTTTTCGACGATTAGGAATAGGTATAATATCATATCATATCATATCATATCATATCACATCTCATATCATATCATATCATATCATATCATATCATATCATATCACATCTCATATCATATCATATCATATCATATCATATCATATCATATCATACCATATCATATCATATCATATCATATCATATCATACCATATCATATCATATCATATCATATCATATCATATCATATCATATCATATCATATCATATCATATCATATCATATCATATCATATCATATCATATCATATCATATCATATCATATCATATCATATCATATCATATCATATCATATCATATCATATCATATCATATCATATCATATCATATCATATCATATCATATCATATCATATCATATCATATCATATCATATCATATCATATCATATCATATCATATCATATCATATCATATCATATCATATCATATCATATCATATCATATCATATCATATCATATCATATCATATCATATCATATCATATCATATCATATCATATCATATCATATCATATCATATCATATCATATCATATCATATCATATCATATCATATCATATCATATCATATCATATCATATCATATCATATCATATCATATCATATCATATCATATCATATCATATCATATCATATCATATCATATCATATCATATCATATCATATCATATCATATCATATCATATCATATCATATCATATCATATCATATCATATCATATCATATCATATCATATCATATCATATCATATCATATCATATCATATCATATCATATCATATCATATCATATCATATCATATCATATCATATCATATCATATCATATCATATCATATCATATCATATCATATCATATCATATCATATCATATCATATCATATCATATCATATCATATCATATCATATCATATCATATCATATCATATCATATCATATCATATCATATCATATCATATCATATCATATCATATCATATCATATCATATCATATCATATCATATCATATCATATCATATCATATCATATCATATCATATCATATCATATCATATCATATCATATCATATCATATCATATCATATCATATCATATCATATCATATCATATCATATCATATCATATCATATCATATCATATCATATCATATCATATCATATCATATCATATCATATCATATCATATCATATCATATCATATCATATCATATCATATCATATCATATCATATCATATCATATCATATCATATCATATCATATCATATCATATCATATCATATCATATCATATCATATCATATCATATCATATCATATCATATCATATCATATCATATCATATCATATCATATCATATCATATCATATCATATCATATCATATCATATCATATCATATCATATCATATCATATCATATCATATCATATCATATCATATCATATCATATCATATCATATCATATCATATCATATCATATCATATCATATCATATCATATCATATCATATCATATCATATCATATCATATCATATCATATCATATCATATCATATCATATCATATCATATCATATCATATCATATCATATCATATCATATCATATCATATCATATCATATCATATCATATCATATCATATCATATCATATCATATCATATCATATCATATCATATCATATCATATCATATCATATCATATCATATCATATCATATCATATCATATCATATCATATCATATCATATCATATCATATCATATCATATCATATCATATCATATCATATCATATCATATCATATCATATCATATCATATCATATCATATCATATCATATCATATCATATCATATCATATCATATCATATCATATCATATCATATCATATCATATCATATCATATCATATCATATCATATCATATCATATCATATCATATCATATCATATCATATCATATCATATCATATCATATCATATCATATCATATCATATCATATCATATCATATCATATCATATCATATCATATCATATCATATCATATCATATCATATCATATCATATCATATCATATCATATCATATCATATCATATCATATCATATCATATCATATCATATCATATCATATCATATCATATCATATCATATCATATCATATCATATCATATCATATCATATCATATCATATCATATCATATCATATCATATCATATCATATCATATCATATCATATCATATCATATCATATCATATCATATCATATCATATCATATCATATCATATCATATCATATCATATCATATCATATCATATCATATCATATCATATCATATCATATCATATCATATCATATCATATCATATCATATCATATCATATCATATCATATCATATCATATCATATCATATCATATCATATCATATCATATCATATCATATCATATCATATCATATCATATCATATCATATCATATCATATCATATCATATCATATCATATCATATCATATCATATCATATCATATCATATCATATCATATCATATCATATCATATCATATCATATCATATCATATCATATCATATCATATCATATCATATCATATCATATCATATCATATCATATCATATCATATCATATCATATCATATCATATCATATCATATCATATCATATCATATCATATCATATCATATCATATCATATCATATCATATCATATCATATCATATCATATCATATCATATCATATCATATCATATCATATCATATCATATCATATCATATCATATCATATCATATCATATCATATCATATCATATCATATCATATCATATCATATCATATCATATCATATCATATCATATCATATCATATCATATCATATCATATCATATCATATCATATCATATCATATCATATCATATCATATCATATCATATCATATCATATCATATCATATCATATCATATCATATCATATCATATCATATCATATCATATCATATCATATCATATCATATCATATCATATCATATCATATCATATCATATCATATCATATCATATCATATCATATCATATCATATCATATCATATCATATCATATCATATCATATCATATCATATCATATCATATCATATCATATCATATCATATCATATCATATCATATCATATCATATCATATCATATCATATCATATCATATCATATCATATCATATCATATCATATCATATCATATCATATCATATCATATCATATCATATCATATCATATCATATCATATCATATCATATCATATCATATCATATCATATCATATCATATCATATCATATCATATCATATCATATCATATCATATCATATCATATCATATCATATCATATCATATCATATCATATCATATCATATCATATCATATCATATCATATCATATCATATCATATCATATCATATCATATCATATCATATCATATCATATCATATCATATCATATCATATCATATCATATCATATCATATCATATCATATCATATCATATCATATCATATCATATCATATCATATCATATCATATCATATCATATCATATCATATCATATCATATCATATCATATCATATCATATCATATCATATCATATCATATCATATCATATCATATCATATCATATCATATCATATCATATCATATCATATCATATCATATCATATCATATCATATCATATCATATCATATCATATCATATCATATCATATCATATCATATCATATCATATCATATCATATCATATCATATCATATCATATCATATCATATCATATCATATCATATCATATCATATCATATCATATCATATCATATCATATCATATCATATCATATCATATCATATCATATCATATCATATCATATCATATCATATCATATCATATCATATCATATCATATCATATCATATCATATCATATCATATCATATCATATCATATCATATCATATCATATCATATCATATCATATCATATCATATCATATCATATCATATCATATCATATCATATCATATCATATCATATCATATCATATCATATCATATCATATCATATCATATCATATCATATCATATCATATCATATCATATCATATCATATCATATCATATCATATCATATCATATCATATCATATCATATCATATCATATCATATCATATCATATCATATCATATCATATCATATCATATCATATCATATCATATCATATCATATCATATCATATCATATCATATCATATCATATCATATCATATCATATCATATCATATCATATCATATCATATCATATCATATCATATCATATCATATCATATCATATCATATCATATCATATCATATCATATCATATCATATCATATCATATCATATCATATCATATCATATCATATCATATCATATCATATCATATCATATCATATCATATCATATCATATCATATCATATCATATCATATCATATCATATCATATCATATCATATCATATCATATCATATCATATCATATCATATCATATCATATCATATCATATCATATCATATCATATCATATCATATCATATCATATCATATCATATCATATCATATCATATCATATCATATCATATCATATCATATCATATCATATCATATCATATCATATCATATCATATCATATCATATCATATCATATCATATCATATCATATCATATCATATCATATCATATCATATCATATCATATCATATCATATCATATCATATCATATCATATCATATCATATCATATCATATCATATCATATCATATCATATCATATCATATCATATCATATCATATCATATCATATCATATCATATCATATCATATCATATCATATCATATCATATCATATCATATCATATCATATCATATCATATCATATCATATCATATCATATCATATCATATCATATCATATCATATCATATCATATCATATCATATCATATCATATCATATCATATCATATCATATCATATCATATCATATCATATCATATCATATCATATCATATCATATCATATCATATCATATCATATCATATCATATCATATCATATCATATCATATCATATCATATCATATCATATCATATCATATCATATCATATCATATCATATCATATCATATCATATCATATCATATCATATCATATCATATCATATCATATCATATCATATCATATCATATCATATCATATCATATCATATCATATCATATCATATCATATCATATCATATCATATCATATCATATCATATCATATCATATCATATCATATCATATCATATCATATCATATCATATCATATCATATCATATCATATCATATCATATCATATCATATCATATCATATCATATCATATCATATCATATCATATCATATCATATCATATCATATCATATCATATCATATCATATCATATCATATCATATCATATCATATCATATCATATCATATCATATCATATCATATCATATCATATCATATCATATCATATCATATCATATCATATCATATCATATCATATCATATCATATCATATCATATCATATCATATCATATCATATCATATCATATCATATCATATCATATCATATCATATCATATCATATCATATCATATCATATCATATCATATCATATCATATCATATCATATCATATCATATCATATCATATCATATCATATCATATCATATCATATCATATCATATCATATCATATCATATCATATCATATCATATCATATCATATCATATCATATCATATCATATCATATCATATCATATCATATCATATCATATCATATCATATCATATCATATCATATCATATCATATCATATCATATCATATCATATCATATCATATCATATCATATCATATCATATCATATCATATCATATCATATCATATCATATCATATCATATCATATCATATCATATCATATCATATCATATCATATCATATCATATCATATCATATCATATCATATCATATCATATCATATCATATCATATCATATCATATCATATCATATCATATCATATCATCATATCGATCTAGCCATGTCCGTCCGTCTGTCCGTCCGTCCGTCCGTCCGTCTGTCTGTCGAAAGCACGCTAACTTCCGAAGGAGTAAAGCTAGTCGCTTGAAATTTTAGTGTAGGTCGGTTGGTATTGTAAATGGGCCATATCGGTCCATGTTTTGATATAGCTGCCATATAAACCGATCTTGGGTCTTGACTTCTTAAGCCTCTAGAGTGCGCAATTCTTATCCGATTGGAATGAAATTTCGCACGACGTGTTTTGTCATGATATCCAACATCTGTGCCAAGAATGTTCCAAATCGTTCTATAACCTGATATAGCTGTCATATAAACCGATCTTGGTTCTTGACTTCTTGAGCCTCCAGAGTGAGCAATTCTTATCCGATTTGAATGAATTTTGGCACGACGTGTTTTGTTATGATATGCAACAACTGTGCCAAGTATGGTTCAAATCGGTTCAAACCCTAATATAGCTGTCATATAAACCGATCTGGTATCTTGACTTCTTGAGCCTGTAGAGGTCGCAATTATTATCCGATTTGCCTGAAATTTTGTACGACAGATTCTCTCATGACCGTCAAAATACGTGTTTATTATGGTCTGAATCGGTCTATAGCCCGATTCAGCTCCCATATAAATCGAGCTCTCTATTTTACTTCTTGAGCCCCCAAAGGGCGCAATTCTTATTTGAATTGGCTGACATTTTAGACAGGTCTCCAACACATAATTTAATTGTGGTCCAAACCGGACCATATCTTGATATCGCTCTAATAGCAGAGCAAATCTTTTCTTATATCCTGTTTTGCCTAAGAAGAGATGCCGGGAAAAGAACTCGACAAATGCGATCCATGGTGGAGGGTACATAAGATTCGGCCCGGCCGAACTTAGCACGCTTTTACTTGTTTTTTTAGTATATTTCCCATTGAAAATTGTTCCCAACTTCTAAATTACTCTCCTCTTTTGGTAATTTACTCACACGTTAAAGCTGTTTAGTGCATAATAGTTTGTTTTCTGCCAAATTTTTAATCTCTTGATGTTGCCTCAGGATTTTTTCGCCTTTTTTCAAACGCCTTAATAATTAGTGCTATGCTGCACTATGTTTCAGTACCATTCGGCTACAACATACACTCAATTCAATTCAAACTACCCCTTACACGAAAGCAAAGCAGCCACACTACCACAGTTCATATCACCAAGTTCAGTAGGGAAAAAGGCTATAGCAAGGTTGGCAACATCAATAGACGATTGTGTTGTACAACAGAGGAAACTGCCGTACACAGAGGAAAACAAATTTGCTCTCCACGAGACATAAAATATATATACGTATCCGTAAGGGGAGTGAAATGATAAAAATTATGGGAAAAAATAATAAAAAAAGACATGTAACATGCAACAATATGTTCATTTATAATTATACACATGGACAAGCAGAACGTGCACACAAACTCTCCTATCACCTAGCAACACTAGCCCTCCAAACATTTGAGAGTTAATTTCTCACGCTCTCTCTAAATTGACACTTTTTAGGTAGTTTTTAAAGATAGTTTGTAGAGATTTCATGATTTAAAACAACAAAATACATTACTATACATATCTATCATTCATGTTTTTTGAAATAGTTTCATATCATCGATTATTATTGGTACAAATCTAAACATTGGTTATTTGTTGTTGCTTGCGACATTGACTCAGAAATATCTACACGAAAGTGAATGTAATCAAAAAAGACGTGTAGCACAGAGGGAGAGCAAACGCATCGTAATCGGGAGGATGGCTGTTCAAATCCCAGTCGGGCAGAATCAAAAAA
The DNA here is from genome assembly GCF_963082655.1 of Stomoxys calcitrans. Classification (NCBI taxonomy): domain Eukaryota; kingdom Metazoa; phylum Arthropoda; class Insecta; order Diptera; family Muscidae; genus Stomoxys; species Stomoxys calcitrans. The sequence goes on from NW_026739387.1 coordinate 23,856, forward strand.
ACTTGGAAAAAGGAAATTACAATATTTTTTGTTATTAAGCACTTAGTCTCACTTTCGTCTCTCGTTGCGATATATCGCCAAGTGGCACTTTCTCTCCCATACCAAAACACTAATTAGACTAAAAAATTATATCGCCTGAAATTGTTTTCGACTTCCTTGAGTGTAGATTTAGTAACTCGCACGATAGAAATTGTTTGCAGGGTTACGATATTTATATGACATTTCGTACACACAAATATACCTAAAATAGTCACACACACTCACATACATATCTGCTCAACACAAACAGTGAAACCAGTCAATTGCGTGTTTATTATGGTGTTTCGTAAAAGTTTTCTTCCTGTGCCTTATTATCCAACATGAAGTGGTCTGTTTTGCATTCATTTATTCTAACGAAGATGTGGAGGCCAGTGTGGCTGTAAAGTTGCCACAAAGTAAACATTCTTTAAACTCAAAATAACAATGTCGATTATTTAAAACGGTAGTTAAATTATTCTATTCTAATTTATTTTATTACTAGCTGGACAAGGCCCGCTACGCTGCGACTTCTTTTTCTTTATATAGAACAAAATTATTCTTTGAATATATATTTTAGTCAATTAAAGAGCTTAAATTTAATTTAATTTAATTTAATTTAATTTAATTCAATTTAATTTAATTTAATTTAATTTAATTTAATTTAATTTAATTTAATTTAATTTAATCTAATTTAATTTAATTTAATTTAATTTAATTTAATTTAATTTAATTTAATTTAATTTAATTTAATTTAATTTAATTTAATTTAATTTAATTTAATTTAATTTAATTTAATTTAATTTAATTTAATTTAATTTAATTTAATTTAATTTAATTTAATTTAATTTAATTTAATTTAATTTAATTTAATTTAATTTAATTTAATTTAATTTAATTTAATTTAATTTAATTTAATTTAATTTAATTTAATTTAATTTAATTTAATTTAATTTAATTTAATTTAATTTAATTTAATTTAATTTAATTTAATTTAATTTAATTTAATTTAATTTAATTTAATTTAATTTAATTTAATTTAATTTAATTTAATTTAATTTAATTTAATTTAATTTAATTTAATTTAATTTAATTTAATTTAATTTAATTTAATTTAATTTAATTTAATTTAATTTAATTTAATTTAATTTAATTTAATTTAATTTAATTTAATTTAATTTAATTTAATTTAATTTAATTTAATTTAATTTAATTTAATTTAATTTAATTTAATTTAATTTAATTTAATTTAATTTAATTTAATTTAATTTAATTTAATTTAATTTAATTTAATTTAATTTAATTTAATTTAATTTAATTTAATTTAATTTAATTTAATTTAATTTAATTTAATTTAATTTAATTTAATTTAATTTAATTTAATTTAATTTAATTTAATTTAATTTAATTTAATTTAATTTAATTTAATTTAATTTAATTTAATTTAATTTAATTTAATTTAATTTAATTTAATTTAATTTAATTTAATTTAATTTAATTTAATTTAATTTAATTTAATTTAATTTAATTTAATTTAATTTAATTTAATTTAATTTAATTTAATTTAATTTAATTTAATTTAATTTAATTTAATTTAATTTAATTTAATTTAATTTAATTTAATTTAATTTAATTTAATTTAATTTAATTTAATTTAATTTAATTTAATTTAATTTAATTTAATTTAATTTAATTTAATTTAATTTAATTTAATTTAATTTAATTTAATTTAATTTAATTTAATTTAATTTAATTTAATTTAATTTAATTTAATTTAATTTAATTTAATTTAATTTAATTTAATTTAATTTAATTTAATTTAATTTAATTTAATTTAATTTAATTTAATTTAATTTAATTTAATTTAATTTAATTTAATTTAATTTAATTTAATTTAATTTAATTTAATTTAATTTAATTTAATTTAATTTAATTTAATTTAATTTAATTTAATTTAATTTAATTTAATTTAATTTAATTTAATTTAATTTAATTTAATTTAATTTAATTTAATTTAATTTAATTTAATTTAATTTAATTTAATTTAATTTAATTTAATTTAATTTAATTTAATTTAATTTAATTTAATTTAATTTAATTTAATTTAATTTAATTTAATTTAATTTAATTTAATTTAATTTAATTTAATTTAATTTAATTTAATTTAATTTAATTTAATTTAATTTAATTTAATTTAATTTAATTTAATTTAATTTAATTTAATTTAATTTAATTTAATTTAATTTAATTTAATTTAATTTAATTTAATTTAATTTAATTTAATTTAATTTAATTTAATTTAATTTAATTTAATTTAATTTAATTTAATTTAATTTAATTTAATTTAATTTAATTTAATTTAATTTAATTTAATTTAATTTAATTTAATTTAATTTAATTTAATTTAATTTAATTTAATTTAATTTAATTTAATTTAATTTAATTTAATTTAATTTAATTTAATTTAATTTAATTTAATTTAATTTAATTTAATTTAATTTAATTTAATTTAATTTAATTTAATTTAATTTAATTTAATTTAATTTAATTTAATTTAATTTAATTTAATTTAATTTAATTTAATTTAATTTAATTTAATTTAATTTAATTTAATTTAATTTAATTTAATTTAATTTAATTTAATTTAATTTAATTTAATTTAATTTAATTTAATTTAATTTAATTTAATTTAATTTAATTTAATTTAATTTAATTTAATTTAATTTAATTTAATTTAATTTAATTTAATTTAATTTAATTTAATTTAATTTAATTTAATTTAATTTAATTTAATTTAATTTAATTTAATTTAATTTAATTTAATTTAATTTAATTTAATTTAATTTAATTTAATTTAATTTAATTTAATTTAATTTAATTTAATTTAATTTAATTTAATTTAATTTAATTTAATTTAATTTAATTTAATTTAATTTAATTTAATTTAATTTAATTTAATTTAATTTAATTTAATTTAATTTAATTTAATTTAATTTAATTTAATTTAATTTAATTTTATTTTATTTTGCATATGTCGTTTTGGTATGAATTCCAATAACTGTTCTAGGTATGGTTTAAATCGTTATATAACCTGATATAGCTGCCATATAAACCGATCTCCCCGTTTGACTTTTTGAGCCTCTGGAGAGCACAATTATTACTCGATTTGCCTGAAATTTTGGGAGGTGGTGTTTTCTATGAGTGGTGTTTTTCTATTCGAAAAGGTCATTTAGAGAACTTATTTTGTTTTATTAATTTTTTTTCTTCTAATTTTATTTAAATATTGAAAAAGGCAACCCTTATTATTTTATTGTATATATCTGTGAATAGGTGTGGGAATAGTGTCTGTGTATATTCAAATACTCACATTTTCACTTGTATTCGCCTAATCAAAACACCATAAAGGGCTTATTTTATAATACTACTCCACCTCTATTTCTAGGTTTTTCCAGGTACTTAGTAAGCAACTCCATCCACACCCCAAACACGAAACCAATTATATTTGTATACACTTGCATGATTCAAGCCATATGCGTTATTCTAATATCGCTTTAACTCCAGTCTAGGCCTGGTAATTTTCTCATTCTTAGTTCCCCCTCACTTTTATGAGGGGGAGTGAGTTCAAGGTGGTTTAACTACATATATCTCCTGTCCGTTTCCTTTGTTATTGTCATTCTTCTTCGCCTTAGTCTACGGTAGGCAGGTAGCATGGAAAATTGCAATTTGTGGTTGTAGTTTTAACCCTGACTCCTAAGGCATGCCATATTAAGACTACCTCTTTTATTTTCCTTTGTTGCCTTCTCCGCTGCCATTGTTGCATTGTCTGTGCTAGTGCTTGAAATAAATCTACATAAACATGTAGACTTAAGGGGAAAAACACACACACGCACTAACTTACAGTTTATAGAGCATAGAGAGCTGTGTATACATGACTAAATGCGGTTGTATTAGACTCACATACATATGTAGATAAATGCTGTGTTAATGCAAAAATTCTGTTAATGTGCTTATTTGATGAAAGCAACTGTGTTTAGCGCATAGAAGTTACTGTGTGTTTTTAATTTTTTTTTTATAAATATCAGTTGTAAGGTTCGAGCAGACAAGGAGCAAAATCTTCAGTATATTGAGTTTGAATCTGTCTATACAATGGACCATGAGAATGAAAATCACAAAAACGAAGAACTTTTTGTAAATTTAATGAATTGACAGGGACAACACATAATATTTTGATGAAATTTTGCACATAGTGTTCTGTTATGCACAAAGTGTTCTGTACTAAGTACGGTCTAAATCGGGCAGGAACCTGATATAGCTCCCATATAAACCGATCTTCCGATTTAACTTCTTGACCCCTGGAAGCCACAATTTTTGTCCGATTTGGCTGAAATTTTGCACATCTTGTTCTGATATGACTTTCAAAATGTTTGCCAAGTACGTTCCAAATCGGTCTATAACCTGATATAGCTCCCATATAAATCGATCTCCCGATTTGACTTATTGAACCCCTGGAAGCCTTCATTTTCATCCGACTTCGATGAAATTTTGCACATAGTGTTCTGTTATGATTTGCAACAAATGTGCCAAGTACGGCCTAAATCGGTCAAGAACCTGAAAAGCTACCATACAAGAAAAAAAAATCTCCCCATTTGACTTTTTGAGCCCATGGAAGCCGCAAGTTTTGTCTGATTTGGCTGAAATTTGGCACATAGTGTTTTGTTATGACTTCCAACAACTGTGCCAAGTGCGGTTTAAATCAGCCAAGAACACGGTATAGCTTCCATATAAACCAATCTCCCAATTTGACTTCTTGAGCTCTTACCAGACGCGATTTTTCCCGATTTAGCTGAAATTTTGCATATAGTGTTCTGCTACGACTCTCGACATTCCAATTCGGTCTATAATTAGATAAAGCTCCCATATTTTAGCAGAATCCATGGTGGTGGTCCGTCTGTCCGTCCGTCTGTTATAATCACTCTTCAGGCTTCAAAAATTGAGATATTGAGCTGAAATTTGGCACAGATACGTCTTTTTGATGCACGCTGGTTAAGTTCTTGAACGGGCCAAATCGGACCATATTTGAATATAGCTGCTTTATTGGCCGATTTTCCGAGAAGGGTCTAATGTCCATTCATTTTTCATCCAATTTTGCTGAAATTTTAAACAGTGAGTAGTTTTAAGCCTCCCGACATCTGACCCAAATATGGTTCAGATCGGACTATATTTAGATATAGCTGGCATAAGACCGATTTGCCGATAAAGGGTCTGAAGCCCATAAAAGCTTTATTTATTGTCCAATCTCGCTGAAACTTGAAACAGTGGGTTATTCTAAGCCTCTCGACATCTGACCTAAGTATGGTTCACATCAGACTATATTTAGATATAGCTGCCATATAGACCAATCTCCCGATAAAGGGTCTGAAGCCCATAAAAGCTTTATTTTTTAACCGCTTTCGCTGACATTTTGAAACAGTGGGTAGTTTCAGGCCTACCAACATCTGATCCAAATAAGGTTCAGAGCGGATTATATTTAGATATAGCTGCCACATAGGCCATAAAAGCATTCCTTATTGCCCAATTTCGCTGAAATTTAAAACAGTGGGTTATTTTAAGCCTCCTGACATCTGACCTAAGTATGGTTCCGATCTTTAAGGCCTCTTAACGTAGGACCCAAAAATATGGTTCAAATTGGACCATGTTTAGTTATTGCTGCCATATAGACCGATGTGCCGATAAAGGGTCTGAAGCCCATAAAAGCTTTATTATTTATCCGATTTTGCTGTAATTTAAAACAGTCAATAGTTTTAGGCCTGCCACCATCTAACCTAAATAAGGCTCAGATCGGACTATATTTAGACATAGCTGCCATATAGACCGAACTCCTGATAAAGGTTCAAAAGCCCATAAAAGCATTATTTTTTATCGAAATTTTAAAAAGTTAGTAGTTTAGGCCACCCGCCATCCAACCCAAATATGGTAAAAACAGGACTGTATTTAGATATTGATGTCATATAGACCGATATGCCGGTTAAGGGTCTGAAGCTTATAAAAGCTTTATTTATTACCCGATTTTGTTGAAATTTGAAATACAAAATTCAACAGTGACTTATATTTATAAGACCACTCAATGTCCGTGCAGAATTTGGGTGCATAAGTTATCCAAACTTCATCGGATTGTGACGAAGTGGGGTTTACATGTATACCCGAGGTGGTGGCTATCCAAAGTTCGGCCCGGCCGAACTTAATGCCTTTTTACTGGTTTTTTATTCAATTTCTCTACAAGAATTTTATTAAATGAAATTAATTTAAATTTTGTTGTAGCATATAATAAATTAAAAACAAGTAAAAGCGTGCTAAGTTCGGTCGGGCCGAATCTTATATACCCTCCAGCATGGATCGCATTTGTCGAGTTCTTTTCCCGGTATCTCTTCTTAGGCAAAAAAGGATATAAGAAAAGATTTGCTCTGCTATTAGAGCGATATCAAGATATGGTCCGGTTCGGACCACAATTAAATTATATAGTGGAGACCTGTGTAAAATGTCAGCCAATTCGAATAAGAATTGATTCCATTGGGGGCTCAAGGAGTAAAATGGAATGATCGATTTATATGGGAGCTGTATCAGGCTATAGACCGATGCAGACCATAATAAACACGTATGTTGATTGTCATGAGAGGATCCATCGTACAAAATTTCAGGCAAATCGGATAGGAATTGCGCCTTCTAGAAGCTCAAGAAGTCAAGTCCCCAGATCTGTTTATATGATCAGACTTGGCACAGTTGTTGGATATCATAACAAAATACTTCGTGCAAAAATTCATTCCAATCGGATAAGAATTGCGCACTCTATAGGCTCAAGAAGTCAAGACCCAAGATCGGTTTATATGGCAGCTATATCAGGTTATGGACCGATTTGAACCTTATTTGACACAAAAATTACAAAATTTCAGCCAAATCAGATAGGAATTGCGCCCTGTAGAAGATCAAGAAGTCAAGACCCAAGATCGGTTTATATGACAGCTATATCAGGTTATAGACCGATTTGAACCATACTTGGCACAGTTGTTGGATATCATAACAAAACTCGTCGTGCAAAATTTCATTCCAATCGGATGAGAATTACGTGTTATAGAGGCTCAAGAAATCAAGACACAAGATCGGTTTATATGGCAGCTATACCAGGTTATGGACCGATTTGAACCATACTTGGAACAGTTGCTGGATATCATAACAAAACACGTCATACTAAATTTCATTCCAATCGGATAAGAATTACACACTATAAAGGCTCAAGAAGTCAAGACCCAAGATCGGTTTATATGGCAGATATATCAAAGCATGGACCGATATGGCCCATTTACAATACTAACCGACCTACACTTATAAGAAGTATTTGTGCAAAATTTCAAGCGGCTAGCTTTACTCCTTCGGAAGTTAGCGTGCTTTCGACACACAGACGGAAGGACATTTCTAGATCGACATAAAATGTCGCGACGATCAAGAATATATATACTTTATGGGGTCTCAGACGAATTTTTCGAGTAGTTACAAACAGAATGACGAAATTAGTATAACCCCCATCCTTTGGTGGAGGGTATAAAAATTATGAATAAGTCCTTAGGGGAATAGCAAATGATGATTATTTAACAATAACCATATTGCTCAATACCACAATGCATACATTTCAAAATGAGAAATCATCTTAATGCCATTCATTCATTTGATTTTAATTTACCACGCTGAATTCGAATGAATTTCATAATTCCAATAATAAATGAAATCCAATTTCCGCCTGGGGTAGCGTATAATTGATATTAATTCGTACAACATTAATCATATCTTGGGGTAATGAAAGCATGGTTTATGTAAATGCGCCTTTGAGGCTTCACAATGCCACACTCCACACGAAAAAGTTTGCGTGAGTGTCATGATAAGAGTCTACTAGTCACTACAGACACCATTATTTACATATATGGATTTAATTTAAGTACCAGATTAGAGATTAAGAGATGTTAAGCATTTATTTTTGGAAATGCGGTTGGTTAAATTTCAACGGTAGTTTGCAGTAATTGATTTGTTAAGGACTTTTGCCTACATATGAAATCGAAGTGTATGAGGAAGAATAAAAGAATTTTTATTTTATTTATTTATTTACTGCACTAAGAAGAGTAAGAGGACTTGATAGAGGACCCTGATGCAAACCAAAAGCGAGCTTTAAACTGAACTCAATAGTCCTTGGCAATGCAAAGCACCTTAAACAACTTGACATAGGTAATGAAGAAGATCCATGGCGTATCAGAAATCGCAATCCAAAGTGCCAGTCAAAGTGTTTTGAATAATAACACACACTAGCCAAACATTTACAATATCTTTGCTATGCTATTCTGTGAATAGAAAGCATTGAATAAGATCTCAAGCTAGACCATGTTCGAAAAATCACCAAAAAATTTTAAAGATCAAATAAAAGAGCGCAAACAGATAAATGAAAATAAAAAAAAAAAAATATTCTACCATCTGTAACAGAGAAACTGAAAACATTTATACAACAAAATTTTAAATAAAAACTTATACTTTTATCCCAGGCTACGCTCAATACCATTTATTCCCTCTTTCTCCATCCACCAATTGGTCTGGCTTACGTTCCAAACTCTTCGATACTTAACCAGTTGGTGCATTGCATGTTGCTATATTGTAGTCGCACTCAACATGTACAGCTATATGGCATAAAGAGCCAAAACAAAACTCCACACAGAGGATGGTAGCAGTGATGCGACAATGCAACTTCAATGGACAAAAAATTGGAGAAGAGTACCAAATAGTCTAACATTTTACCAAAAAAAAAAAAAAAAAAAAAAACAAGTAAAAAGGCGTTAAGTTCGGCCGGGCCGAACTTTGGATACCCACCACCTCGGATATATATGTGAACCACCTTTCCTCAAAATCCGGTCGAAAATTCATAATCGGTTTTTATGGCTGCTATATGCAAATTTTGATCGATCTAGACCAAATTGCAGAAATATGTGGAGGGGCTTAACTTAACTCTATGTACCAAATTTCGGCAACATCGGATAATAAAAGCGCTTTTTATGGCCCCAAAACCTAAAACCGAGAGATCGGTTTATATGGCAGCTATATCCAAATCTGGACCGATCTGAGCCAAATTGACGGAGGATGTTGAAGGGCCTAGGACAACTCACTGTCCCGAATTTTCGCAAAATCAGATAATAAATGTGGCTTTTATGGGCCTAAGACCCTGAAATGGAGAATCGGTCTATATGGCAGCTATATCCAAATCTGAACCGATCTGAGCCAAATTGACGTAGGATGTTGAATGACCTAATACAACTCACTGTCCCAAATTTCAGCAAAATCGGATAATAAATGTGGCTTTTATTCGCCTAAGACCCTAAATCGGAGAATCGGTCTATATGGCAGCTATATCCAAATCTGAAACGATGTGAGCCAAATTGACACAGGATATCGAAAGGCCTAACACAACTCACTGTCCCGAATTTCAGCAAAATCGGATACTAAATGTGACTTTTATGGGCCTAAGACCCTAAATCGGAGGATCGGTCTATATGGCAGCTATATCCAAATCTGAAACGATCTGAGCCATATTGACGGAGGATGTCGAACGGCCTAACACAACTCATTGTCCTAAATTTCAGCAAAATCGGATAATAAATGTGACTTTTATGGGCCTCAGACCCTGAATTGGAGAATCGGTCTATATGGCAGCTATATCCAAATCTGAACCGATCTGAGCCATATTGACGGAGAATATCGAAGGGCCTAACACAACTCACTGTCCCAAATTTCAGCAAAATCGGATAATAAATGTGGCTTTTATGCGCCTAAGACCCTGAATTGGAGAATCGGTCTATATGGCAGCTATATCCAAATCTGGACCGATCTGAGCCATATTGACGGAGAATGTCGAAAGGCCTAACACAACTCACTGTCCCAAATTTCAGCGAAATCAGATAATAAATGTTGCTTTTATGGGCCTAAGACCCTTAATCGGCGGATCGGTCTATATGGGGGCTATATCAAGATATAGTCCGATATAGCCCATCTTCGAACTTAACCTGCTTATGGACAAAAAAAGAATCTGTGCAAAATTTCAGCTCAATATCTCAATTTTTAAAGACTGTAGCGTGACTTCAACAGACAGACGGACAGACGGAAAGACGGACGGACATGTCTAGATCGTCTTAGATTTTTACGCAGATCAAGAATATATATAGTTTATTGAGTCGGAAATGGATATTTCGATGTGTTGCAAACGGAATGACAACATGAATATACCCCCTTCGGTGGTGGGTATAAAAAAAAACTTTTAAAGCAGTACAAAAATAAATCATAGTAAGTTAAAACGTGAGAAGTTCGACAGTGTGGAACTTTGGATACCCATCACCATGGATAAATAAATCATCCTCTTTTATAACAACTCCACTACCACAATCATAGTAATATGCAAATTGAGGCTGGTCTGGATTATATTTGATTCAGTTCCCGAGAACTCTTATACTGGTCACAGTTGCTGCATACATTGGAAGATCGGTTTATATAGCACCTTTATCCAAATATAGTCTGATCTGGACCATATGCTGGTCAGATGACGGGAGGCTTAATAAAATTCACTGTGTAAAATTCCAGCGAAATCGGGGGTAATAAATGCAGTTTTTATGGGCGTAAGACTCTTAATCGGCAGATTGCTCTAAATGGCAGCTATATCTGAATATAGACCGATATGAGCCATAATTGAGTCCGATATAGGGTAGCTCTAATAAACTCACTATTTCAAATTTCAAAGTAATCGGTTAATAATTGAGGCCTTAAAACCCTAAATCAGAAGATCGGTCTATATGGCAGCTATATCTAAATATGGTCCGACCTGAACCATATTTAAGTGGGATGTTGCAATGCTTAAAACCACTAACCGTTTCAAATTTCATCGCAATCGGATAATAAATGCGCCTGTTAAGACCCTAAACGCGTATATCGGGTTTAGATCCGATATGGCCCATATTCGGTTTGAGTGTCGAGGCCACTACACCTGATTCAAATTTCAGCGAAATTGGACAAAAAATGCGGCTTTTAAGCGTTTTAGACCCTTTATCGGCAGTTCGGTCCACATGGCAGCTATATCCAAATATAGTCCGATTTGGCCCATTCATGAACTTAACCTGCGTATCGAAGAAATATGAGTCTGTGGGGAGCTATATCTAAATCTGAAACTATTTTGATGAAATTTTGTACACATTCTGTGGCACCAACTTAAACACCTAACGCCAAATTCTGTCAAGATAGGACCAAAATTGTGGCTTATACAGCCTTAAAAGTTCATATCGGATGAAAGACTAAAACACTAAATCTGGATAAAATTTGATGAAATTTTTTACACATACCTGGGCGATAAACAAAACATCTACGATTTTAAAATCGGCAACAAAACAATGCCAAATTTCGACCAGATCGGTTTGTAATCGAGGTTACTCCGGCCTAATAAGTGTTAATCGGGGGGCAATTCATATATATGGGAGCTATATCCAAATCTGAGCCGTTTTTATACCCTCCACCATAAGATGGGGGGTATACTAATTTCGTCATTCTGATTGTAACTACTCGAAATATTCGTCTGAGACCCCATAAAGTATATATATTCTTGATCGTCGTGAAATTTTATGTCGATCTAGCCATGTCCGTCCGTCTGTCCGTCCGTCCGTCCGTCCGTCCGTCCGTCTGTCTGTCGAAAGCACGCTAACTTCCGAAGGAGTAAAGCTAGCCGCTTGAAATTTTGCACAAATACTTCTTATTAGTGTAGGTCGGTTGGTATTGTAAATGGGCCATATCGGTCCATGTTTTGATATAGCTGCCATATAAACCGATCTTGGGTCTTGACTTCTTGAGCCTCTAGAGTGCGCAATTCTTATCCGATTTGAATGAATTTTGGCACGACGTGTTTTGTTATGATATCCAACAACTGTGCCAAGTATGGTTCAAATCGGTACATAACCTGATATAGCTGCCATATAAACCGATCTTGGGTCTTGACTTCTTGAGCCTCTAGAGTGTGCAATTCTTGCCCGATTGGAATGAAATTTTGCACGACGTGTTTTGTTATTATGTCCAACAACTGTGTTAAGTATGGTTCAAATCCGTCCATAACCTGATATAGCTGCCATATACACCGATCTGGGGTCTTGACTTCTTGAGCCTCTAGAGTGCGCAATTCTTATCCGATTGGAATGAAATTTTGCACGACGTGTTTTGTTACGATATCCAACAACTGTGCCAAGTATGGTTCAAATCGGTCCATAACCTTATATAGCTGTCATATAAACCGATCTTGGGTCTTGACTTCTTGAGCCTCTAGAGGGCGCAATTCTTATCCAATTTGAATGAATTTTGGCACGTAGTATTTTGTTATGATATCCAACAACTGTGCCAAATATGGTTTAAATCGGTTCATAACCTGATATAGCTGCCACATAAACCGATCTGGGATCTTGACTTCTTGAGCCTCTAGAGGTCGCAATTATTATCCGATTTGCCTGAAATTTTGTACGACGGATTCTCTCATGACCAATAACATACGTGTTTATTATGGTCTGAATCGGTTTATAGCCTGATATAGCTCCCATATAAATCGATCTCTCTATTTTACTTCTTGAGCCCACAAAGGGCGCAATTCTTATTCGAATTGGCTGACATTTTACACAGGTCTCCAACATATAATTTAATTGTGGTCCAAACCGGACCATATCTTTATATCGCTCTAATAGCAGAGCAAATCTTTTCTTATATCCTTTTTTTGCCTAAGAAGAGATGCCGGGAAAAGAACTCGACATATGCGATCCATGGTGGAGGGGTATATAAGATTCGGCCCGGCCGAACTTAGCACGCTTTTACTTGTTTTTTATACAATTTTGCATATACGTTAAGATCGTGAAGAAAACGGTCCATTCCAAATCTTGTGCAGATAGGTTGAAAATTGGAGTTACTACGACCATTTAAATGCAAATCGGATGATACATATATATGGGAGCTATATCTAAATCGGCATCGATTTTGATGAAATTATGCATTCATGTTCAGACAAATAAGAAAATAAGTAAGAAGGCGTTAAGTTCGGCCGGGCCGAACTTTGGATATCCACCACCTCGGGTATATATGTAAACCACCTTTAATCAAAATCCGGTGAAAAATGGATACCTTATGTCCCATACTAACTATATCGAAAAATGTTCTGAGTTGGACCAAATACTTATAAGAACAAGTCATTGTTCAATTGTGTATAACAAAATATTGGTCTTTAAATTAGCTGTATCAAAAAATTAAACGATGTGAACCATATACGACATGGATGTCGAAAAGCCCAAATTTTGGCGACATCGGACAATAAATGCGCCTTTTATGGGCCCAAAACTTTAAATCGAGAGATCGATCTATATGACAGCTATATCCAAATCTGGACTGACTTTTGCCATATTGCAGAGGAAAGTCGAGGAGCTTAACCTAACACACTGTCCCAAATTTCGGCGACATCGGACAATAAATGCGCCTTTTATGGGCCCAAAACCTTAAATCGAGAGATCGGTCTATATGACAGCTATTTCCAAATCTGGGCCGATCTGGGCCAAATTGAGGAAAGATGTCGAAGGGCCTAACACAACTCACTGTCCCAAATTTTAGCAAAATCGGATAATATATATGGCTTTTATGGGTCTTAGACCCTAAATCGGAGGATCGGTCTATATGGCAGCTATATCCAAATCTGGACCGATCTGAGCCAAATTGACGATAAATATATCGAAAGGCCTAACACAACTCACTGTCCCAAATTTTAGCAAAATCGGATAATAAATATGGCTTTTATGGGTCTTAGACCCTAAATCGGAGGATCGGTCTATATGGCAGCTATATCCAAATCTGGACCGATCTGAGCCAAATTGACGAAGGATGTCGAAGTGCCTAACACAACTCACTGTCCTAAATTTCAGCAAAATCTGATAATAAATGATGCATGATGATATATGGACTCACAGACGGACATGGCTTTATCAAATCAGAAAGTGATTCTGAGGCGATCTGGATACGTATCAATGGGTCTAGCTATTCTCCTTCTTAGCGTTGCAAACAAATGCACAAAGTTATAGTACCCTGTGCCACAGTTGTGGTGTAGGGTATAACAAGTAAAATCGTGCTAAGTTCGGCCGGGCCGAATCTTATATACCCTCCACCATGGATCGCATTTGTCGAGTTCTTTTCCCGGCATCTCTTCTTAGACAAAACAGGATATAAGAAAAGATTTGCTCTGCTATTAGAGCGATATCAAGATATGGTCTGGCTTGGACCTCAATTAAATTATATGTTGGAGACCTGTGTAAAATGTCAGCCAATTCGAATAAGAATTGTGGACTTTGGGGGCTCAAGGAGTAAAATAGAGAGATCGATTTATATGGGAGCTGTATCGGGCTATAGACCGATTCAGACCATAATAAACACGTATGTTGATGGTCATGAGAGAATTCGTCGTACAAAATTTCAGGCAAATCGGATAATAATTGTGAGCTCTACAGGCTCAAGAAGTCAAGATTCCAGATCGGTTTATATGACAGCTATATCAGGTTATGAATCGATTTGCGCCATACTCGGCACAATTGTTGGATATCATAACAAAGCACGTCGTGCCAAAATTCATTCGAATCGGATAAGAATTGCGCCCTCTAGAGGCTCAAGAAGTCAAGACCCCAGATCGGTTTATATGACAGCTATATCAGGTTATAGACCGATTTGAACCATAGTTGGCACAGTTGTTGGATATCATAACAAAACACGTCGTGCGAAAATTCATTCAAATCGGATAAGAATTGCGCACTCTAGAGGCTTAAGAAGTCAAGACCCAAGATCGGTTTATATGGCAGCTATATCAGGTTATAAACCGATTTAAACCATACTTGGCACAGTTGCTGGATATCATAACAAAACACGTCGTGCAAAATTTCATTCCAATCGGATAAGAATTGCGAGCTCTACAGGCTCAAGAAGTCAAGATTCCAGATCGGTTTATATGACAGCTATATCAGGTTATGAATCGATTTGCGCCATACTCGGCACAATTGTTGGATATCATAACAAAGCACGTCGTGCCAAAATTCATTCGAATCGGATAAGAATTGCGCCCTCTAGAGGCTCAAGAAGTCAAGACCCAAGATCGGTTTATATGACAGCTATATCAAGTTATAAACCGATTTGAACCATACTTGGCACAGTTATTGGATATCATAAAAAAACACGTCGTGCAAAATTTCATTCAAATCGGATAAGAATTGCGCCCTCTAGAGGCTCAAGAAGTCAAGACCCAAGATCGGTTTATATGGCAGCTATATCAGGTTATAGACCGATTTGAACCATACTTGGCACAGTTATTGGATATCATAAAAAAACACGTCGTGCAAAATTTCAATCTAATCGGATAAGAATTGCGCACTCTAGAGGCTCAAGAAGTCAAGACCCAAGATCGGTTTATATGGCGGATATATCAAAACATGAACCGATATGGCCCATTTACTATACCAACCGACCTACACTAAAAAGAAGTATTTGTGCAAAATTTCAAGCGGCTAGCTTTACTCCTTCGGAAGTTAGCGTGCTTTCGACAGACAGACGGACGGACGGACGGACAGACGGACGGACGGACGGACAGACGGACGGACATGGCTAGATCGACATAAAATGTCGCGACGATCAAGAATATATATACTTTATGCGGTCTCAGACGAATATTTCGAGTAGTTACAAACAGAATGACGAAATTAGTATACTCCCCATCTTATGGTGGAGGGTATAAAAAGGCAACAAACAAGATACTGACAAAGTAAGCTATGTAACAATTTTGATTGTGGGTCACTGTTGCGTATGACAAATATTATTTTAAACAGATGTTTAGTATACGCACTATGGTACAACAAATGAATTTACTTTGCAACATAAACAAGTAAAAAGGTATCAAGTTCGGCCGGGCGGAACTTTGGATATCCACCACCTGGGGAATATGTGTAAACCCCATTTCGCCACAATCCGGTGAAAATTCGATAACTTAGGCAACCAAATTCGGCACGGACATTGAGTGGTCTAATAAATATGTTACTATTCAATTTTGTAGAACAAAATATCAGACTTTTTGGCAGATATATCCAATTATAAACCGCTCTGAACCATATTAATGTCGGATATGGTGAGGCTCAGAAAAACTCACTGTTTCAAATGTCAGCGAAATCGGGTAATAAATAAAGCTTTTATGGGCTTCAGTCCCCTTAACGGCAGATCGGTCTATATGGCAGCTATATCAAAATATAGTCCGATCTGAAACATATTCACGTCAGATATCGGAAGACTTAAAATAACCTACTGTTTTAAATTTCAGCGAAATTGGGTAATAAATAAAGCTTTAATGGGCTTCAGTTCCCTTATCGGCAGATCGGTCTATATGACAGCTATATCTAAACATAGACTGATCTAATCCATATTTAGGTCAGATGTCGGGAGGTTTAAAATAAAACTTTAATGGTCTACAGACCCTTTATCGGGAGATCAGTCTATATGGTAGCTATATATAAATATACTCCGATCTGAACCATATTTGGATCAGTTTTCGGGAAGCCTTAAACTACTCACTGTTTCAAGTCTCAGAAAAATCGGATGAAGAATAATTTTATGGACATTAGACCCTTTATCGGAAAATCGGTCTATATAGCAGCTACATCCAAATATGGTCTGATTTGGCCCGTTCAAAAACTTAACCAGCGTGCATCAAAAAGACGTATCTGTGCAAAAATTCAGCTCAATATCTCAATTTTTGAAGGCCGTGGAGTGATTACAACACAAGGAGGGACAGACGGACAGACACACGGACATCGTTAAATCGTCTTAGAATTTTACTACTATCCGAAATATATATGCTTTGTAGGGTCGGAAATTGATATTTCGATGTGTTGCAAGCGGAATAACAAAATGAATATACCCCCTATCCTACGGTGGTGGGTATAAAAACGAATGGGAAACAAACAAAAACAAGAAAAAGCGCGTTAAGTTTGGTCGGAACGAATCTTAAACACCATCCACCTTGAATCGCATGAGATAGGTACTTTTAATGACTTTTGCACATATATAAGAGCTTTATCAAGTTATTGATCGATATGTACCATGCATGGTTGTGGCTGTTAGAAGTCATAAGAAACGACCACGTTCAAAATTGCAGCCACATCGTACATAAATAGCGCCCTCTACTTCCCTTTTTATACCCTCCACCATAGGATGGGGGGTATACTAATTTCGTCATTCTGATTGTAACTACTCGAAATATTCGTCTGAGACCCCATAAAGTATATATATTCTTGATCGTCGTGAAATTTTATGTCGATCTAGCCATGTCCGTCCGTCTGTCCGTCTGTCCGTCCGTCCGTCTGTCTGTCGAAAGCACGCTAACTTCCGAAGGAGTAAAGCTAGCCGCTTGAAAATTTGCACAAATACTTCTTACTAGAGTAGGTCGGTTGGTATTGTAAATGGGCCATATCGGTCCATGTTTTGATATAGCTGCCATATAAACCGATCTTGGGTCTTGAATTCTTGAGCCTCTAGAGTGCGCAATTCTAATCCGATTGGAATGAAATTTTGCACGACGTGTTTCGTAATGATATCCAACAACTGTGCCAAGTATGGTCTAAATCGGTAGATAACCTGATATAGCTGCCATATAAACCGATCTTGGGTCTTGACTTCTTGAGCCTCTAGAGTGCGCAATTCTTATCCGATTGAAATGAAATTTTGCACGACGTGTTTCTTAATGATATCCAACAACTGTGCCAAGTATGGTTTAAATCGGTCCATAACCTGATATAGCTGCCATATAAACCGATCTTGGGTCTTGACTTCTTGAGCCTCTAGAGTGCGCAATTCTTATCCGATTGGAATGAAATTTTGCACGATGTGTTTTGCAATGATATCCAACAACTGTGCCAAGTATGGTCTAAATCGGTCTATAACCTGATGTAGCTGCCATATAAACCGATCTTGGGTCTTGATTTCTTGAGCCTCTAGAGTGCGCAATTCTTATCCGATTGGAATGAAATTTAGCACGACGTGTTTCTTAATGATATCCAACAACTGTGCCAAGTATGGTTGAAATCGGTCCATAACCTGATATAGCTGCCATATAAACCGATCGTGGGTCTTGATTTCTTGAGCCTCTAGAGTGCGTAATTCTTATCCGATTGGAATGAAATTTTGCACGATGTGTTTTGCAATGATATCCAACAACTGTGCCAAGTATGGTCTAAATCGGTCTATAACCTGATGTAGCTGCCATATAAACCGATCTTGGGTCTTGACTTCTTGAGCCTCTAGAGTGCGCAATTCTTATCCGATTGGAATGAAATTTTGCACGACGTGTTTCTTAATGATATCCAACAACTGTGCCAAGTATGGTTTAAATCGGTCTATAACCTGATATAGCTGCCATATAAACCGATCTTGGGTCTTGACTTCTTGAGCCTCTAGGGTGCGCAATTCTTATCCGATTGGAATGCAATTTTGCACGATGTGTTTTGAAATGATATCCAACAACTATGCCAAGTATGGTCCACATCGGTCTATAACCTGATATAGCTGCCATATAAACCGATCTTGGGTCTTGACTTCTTGAGCCTCTAGGGTGCGCAATTCTTATCCGATTGGAATGCAATTTCGCACGATGTGTTTTGCAATGATATCCAATAACTGTGCTAAGTATGGTTCAAATCGGTCCATAACCTGATATAGCTGCCATATAAACCGATCTTGGGTCTTGACTTCTTGAGCCTCTAGAGTGCGCAATTCTTATCCGATTTGAATGAAATTTTGCACGACGTGTTTTGGTATGATATCCAGCAACTGTGCCAAGTATGGTCCAAATCGGTCTATAACCTGATATAGCTGCCATATAAACCGATCTTGGGTCTTGACTTCTTGAGCCTCTATAGGGCGCAATTCTTATCCGATTGGAATGAAATTTCGCACGATGTGTTTTGCAATGATATCCAACAACTGTGCTAAGTATGGTCCAAATCGGTTTATAACCTGATATAGCTGCCATATAAACCGATCTTGGGTCTTGACTTCTTGAGCCTCTAGAGTGCGCAATTCTTATCCGATTTGAATGAAATTTTGCACGACGTGTTTTGGTATGATATCCAGCAACTGTGCCAAGTATGGTCCAAATCGGTCTATAACCTGATATAGCTGCCATATAAACCGATCTTGGGTCTTGACTTCTTGAGCCTCTAGACGGCGCAATTCTTATCCAATTTAAATAAATTTTGGCACGACGTATTTTGTTATAATATCCAACAACTGTGCGAAGTATGGTTTAAATCGGTCCATAACCTGATATAGCTGCCATATAAACCGATCTTGGGTCTTGACTTCTTGAGCCTCTAGAGTGCGCAATTCTTATCCGATTGGAATGAAATTTTGCACGACATGTTTCTTAATGATATCCAACAACTGTGCGAAGTATGGTTCAAATCTGTACATAACCTGATATAGCTGCTATATAAACCGATTTTGGGTCTTGATTTCTTGAGCTTTTAGAAGGCTCAATTCCTATCCGATTTGGCTGTAATTTTGGACGTGGTGTTTCGGTATCACTTCCAACATTTATGCGAAGTGTGGTCCAAATCGGTCCATACCCTGATATAGCTGCCATTTAAACCGATCTGGGATCTTGAATACTTGAGCCTCTAGATAGCCAAATTCTCATCCGATTTGGCACAGATTTTGTACAACGGCTTCTCCTATGGCCTTCAACATACGTGTGCAATATGGTCTAAATCGATCTATAGCTTGACACGGCTCCCATATGAACCGAACTCCCGATTTTGCTTCTTGAGCCCCGAATCGGACTATAACTTGATATAGCTCCCCCTCCTCCTCCGTCCATATTCATTATTCTTTGTTTGCCTAAAAAGAAATACTGCGCAAAGAACTCGACAGATGCGATCCATGGTGGAGGGCATGTAAGATTCGGCCCGGCCGAACTTAGCTCGCTCTTGCTTGTTTTGTGCTTCTTACGAACGAAGCCCTCTGGAGGCTCAATAAGTCAAATTGCGCTATCGATTTGTTATGGGATTTGAATAAAGTTATAGTCCGATTTCGATCATATTAAGCGTGTGATTTGAAAGTCGAAACAAACTCAATTTGCTTCGGCCAAATCAGACAATAATTGCGATCTCAAGAGTTTGAAGAAGTTATGGACCTATTTGAAACATACTTGGCACGGCTGTAGGAAGTCATAGCAGAACTTTACGTCAAAGTTTTCTGCCAAATGGGGGTGGTAATTGCACCTTCTAGAGGTAAAAGCTAGAGGTCAGTTTATCCAGCAGCTATATCATGTTGGGCGTTTTTTTCCATAGTTTTCGAAGCTCCAGATGGCCGGCGCTCATAACAGTTCCTCTAACGGTGGAATTACTTGCAGTGGGTTTAGGTTTAAGTTAAAGTGGCAGTGTAATCTCACCGTTGAACTATCCAGATCGCTTTAAACCGCCCAACAACTTGCGAATGTTCTCGTCCGCTAAATCAGACCAATTTTCAAAGAAATGCGAACCTAAAGCACAACTCCATCTGACTGCCAGTGCGAGATACACACACTGCAGATGTGCTATAGTATCTTCTTCCTCGACGTCCTAATCGCATTAATGACCCGATTTCATTGAAATTTGGAATTGTTTTATGTTTAAAACTTCCAAATATGATTAGTGTCGGCCTATATTTTGGAATTAATATGGCAGAGTTATAACTAAAGTGGATAATAAGAATATCTATGGTGGTGGGTATCAAAAGTTTCGCACGCTTTTCACTTGTTTAAAACTGCATTTTTTGTATTTTTTCTTCCAAAGCTCTAGCATTAAAAGTACATCATTCCCCTTTAAAAATCTCTACATTGGCATTACTTTAAAAACCATAGACACGTCCAACGACGTTAGCAGCAACGTGTTTAAAATGAGTTAAAGTAAAATTTCCTCAAAGTAAGGTGGTACGAATACGAGTGCCAGTACTCAGACCGACAGAAAGACCGATGAAAAACAGGGGAAAATCTTTTAATGCTACACGTATGTTGTAAATTAATATAAAGTAAAATTTCATTACACCTATGTCTGTGCTAGTCAATGAGTTGCCATTTTAATTTGTATTTTATGTGAGGAGCGAAAATGTGTTGGTATTGTTGGAGTGTGTACCTTACGCCGGCTTACCAACACATGCAGTAATTAACTTTCATCAACAGTTATTAAGGAGACTTGGCTTTTATCACAGCTAAAGTGCAATGCAGAGGAGCCAACATGGTTTGCACTTGTACTACCACTCTTTCTTTCTCTCGCTCTCTCGGTTACTCCGTCACTCTCTGGTTCTCCTTTGATTACATAGCAAGAGCTGGCTTCCAAGTTCTATAGTCATAAAGTGCATGACTTCATTTGTGTTGGAGTGTATGTGGCCATATAATCATAGTAATGATTAAGTAGCCACACATATATCATTTACCAGCCACATTGAACGTATGCACGGTTTCACGGGAGAAGCTTTCAGCAAAAGGTCTGCGTTTTTTAAGTTTTTCTTTTATTCGGCCGGTGGCATTTGCGGACATTTAAAGGATTTCTTTAGGGGGTTTGTTGCTTTTTTAATGATTTTGATAACTACACAATAAAAACAAGTAAGAAGGCGTTAAGTTCGGCCGGGCCGAACTTTGGATACCCACCACCTCGGGTATATATGTGAACCATATTTTGTCAAAATCCAGTGAAAATTGCATACCTTATGCCCCATAGCAGCTCTATAGATATCATCCGATTTAGACCAAATGCTTATAAGTACAAGTCATTGTTCAACCGAGAGATCGGTCTATATGGCAGCTATATCCAGATCTGAACCGATCTGAGCCAAATTGAAGTCAAATATCGAAGGGCCCAACACAAGTCATTGTCCCAAATTTCGGCGACATCGGACAATAAATGCGGTTTTTATGGGCCCAAAACCTTAAATCGAGAGATCGGTCTATATGGCAACTATATCCAAATCTGAACCTATCAGGGCCAAATAGAAGAAAGATGTCGAAGGGCCTAAGGCAAATCACTGTCCCAAATTTCAGCAAAATCGGATAATAAATGTGGCTTTTATGGGCCTAAGACCATAAATCGGAGGATCGGTCTATATGGCAGCTATATTCAAATTTGGACCGATCTGGACCAAATTGACGAAGGATGTCGAAGGGCTCAACACAACTTACTATCCCAAATTTCAGCAAAATCGGATAATAAATGTGGCTTTTATGGGCCTAAGACCATAAATCGGAGGATCGGTCTATATGGCAGCTATATCCAAATCTGGACCGATCTGGACCGAATTGACGAAGGATGTCGAAGGACTCAACGCAACTCACTATCCCAAATTTCAGCAAAATCGGATAATAAATGTGGCTTTTAAGGGCCTAAGACCATAAATCGGAGGATCGGTCTATATGGCAGCTATATCCAAATTTGGACCGATCTGGGCCAAATTGAAGAAGGATGTCGAAGGGCCTAAGGCAACTCACTGTTCCAAATTTCGACAAAATCGGATAATAAATGTGGCTTTTATGGGCCTAAGACCCTAAATCTGAGGATCGGTCTATATGGCAGCTATATTCAAATTTGGACCGATCTGAGCCAAATTGACGAAGAATGTTGAAGGGCCTAACACAACTCACTGTGCCAAATTTCATCCAAATCGGATATAAAATGTGGCTTTTATGGGCCTAAGACCCTAAATCGGCGGATCGGTCTATATGGCAGCTATATCCAAATTTGGACCGATCTAGGCCAAATTGACGAAGGATGTCGAAGGGCTCAACGCAACTTACTATCCCAAATTTCAGCAAAATCGGATAATAAATGTGGCTTTTATGGGCCTAAGACCCTAAATCTGAGGATCAGTCTATATGGCAGCTATATCCAAATTTGGACCGATCTGGGCCAAATTGACGAAGGATGACGAAGGGCCTAACACAACTCACTGTTCCAAATTTCAGCAAAATCGGATAATAAATGTGGCTTTTATGGGCCTAAGACCATAAAACGGAGGATCGGTCTATATGGCAGTTATATTCAAATTTGGACCGATCTAGGCCAAATTGACGAAGGATGTCGAGGGGCCTAACACAACTCACTGTGCCAAATTTCATCCAAATCGGATATAAAATGTGGCTTTTATGGGCATAAGACCCTAAATCTGAGGATCGGTCTATATGGCAGCTATATCCAAATTTGGACCGATCTGGGCCAAATTGACGAAGGATGTCGAGGGGCCTAACACAACTCACTGTTCCAAATTTCAGCAAAATCGGATAATATATGTGGCTTTTATGGGCTTAAGACCCCAAATCGACGGATCGGTCTATATGGGGGCTATATCAAGATATAGTCCGATATAGCCCTTCTTCGAACTTAACCTGCTTATGGACAAAAAAAGAATCTGTGCAAAATTTCAGCTCAATATCTCAATTTGTGAAGACTGTAGCGTGATTTCAACAGACAGATGGACAGACGGACGGACATGTCTAGATCGTCTTAGATTTTTACGCTGATCAAGAATATATATACTTTATAGGGTCGGAAATGCATATTTCGATGTGTTGCAAACGGAATGACAAAATGAATATACCCCCATCCGTCGGTGGTGGGTATAAAAACATTAGTAGTTTGAAAAATTCGGAAGGCAAGAGACTTGTTTTGTTTATGAGCATAAGGATCAGCCTAGAATTGTTTCTCGTAGCAAGTCAAGATTTTTTTCCATCACTGCTGAAGGATTGGAGGCCACCGTAGCGCAGAGGTCAGCATGTCCGCCTAGGATGCTAAACGACTGGGTCCGAATACGATATTTGTGAGTGTCTATACCATGTAAAAACTTCACCCCAAAGAGGTGTCGCACTGTGGCACGCCGTCCAAAAACCGCTATAAAAAGTGGGCACCTTATCATTGAGCTTAAACTTGAATTGGACAGCACTCAGTTTGCCCCTGTTCATGAATGGAATGCTAATAGGCAAATTTGCATTTGCTGAACCATTCAGGGACCAACCGATGCTAATCCTTAGATGAGGTGGCCAAGCTAGAAATCTCTTTTCTGGTACCATAGGAATTGGGCCACCTAAAAACTCTAATGTTTAACAACTTTGTGTGGGATGTCATTAAAAAGGAATTGATGTTAATATGACATAAGCATTTAAATTAAAGTTCATGGATTTAAATTGCGTTAAAATTGAATTCCATAGAGTACGGTACAGTCGTTTCCACTCAACTTATGTTCCATCCACATTGCTTTATTGTTTTCTTTTTCCCATCTTTTTCAATCCGTCTCTTTCGCTCAAAGTTTTTCCCATTCAACCTCTTTGGCTAGAGACCTTTGAGCAATTAACTTTAATTCATAGTCATGGCTAAATGAACAGCACCACGAAGCGGAAACGGTGTGGTCAGCTGCAAAGGGGAAAACTTACGCTTTGAACTGTTGCTCGTTTAATAAATTGGCCATGCGACCAACGCATGGCAATCAATATGTTGCATGGATTGAAGATTTTCTACGATTTAACAAAAACCACAGCCCATGATATTTAATGAAAATCGGTTTAAGGATAATTAAAAAAAGCTCAATAGAGAGCCAAAGAAAGATAAGTGACCACTCAACTCAATTCAATGCAATCATTTCCCACATATATGACGGATTACTTTTGCTTCAGGTATTTAAGCCATAAAGGAAATGAGAACACAGTTCTGGTGTAGTGATAAACCATAAAAGCATTAATGAAAAATATTAAGGGCAATGAAACAATATGGAAACAAGGGAAAATGTAAGGTTTTATATTCAGGATTTAATAGAACCATTATTAAATAAGTAGGGACAGGCTAAAGTTGAGCGAAACCGACCTTTCCTACTCTACGCCACACTGGATATGTAGGCTAAGTCGTCGAAACTAAAGTTTGCTTAAATTTTAAATTAAGAATTTCGACCAAAATCCGTTAGCAAAGATCTTGAAAGGGAAAATCGGGAAATACACACATATGCGATCTACGAGTATGGTCAAATCTGAACAGGTACCTACGAAATTCACCAGGGATTAGAGGAGTTATAAGATAATTCGTGAAGATTTCAAAATCGTACGAACATATATGCGGGAACTACAATATATCCAAATCTGCACTGATTTCGACCAAACTACGTACACATAGTAGAAGTCATGGCAGAAGACATAGTGCAAAATGAGAAGGTTGGTTAATAAATGCGCTGAAAGAGACTATAGAAACGCAAATCGGGCAATACTTACTTACTTTACTTTAATTGGCTATGACAGAATATTTCTTCCACTAGCCGAACGTAGAATAGCGTTCCAAGCACCTCGATCTTCTGCGCTCATTCTAAAATCTCTGACACCAAGTTTCGAGATGTCTCCCACAACTTGATCTTTCCATCGGGCTTTTGGTCTTCCCGGTTTGCGTGTACCACCGTGTTTGCCTTCAAAAGACTTCTTTGCAGGAGCTTCTTCATCCATTCTGACAACATGACCTAGCCAACGCAGCCGTTGTATTTTGATGCGTGTAACTATGCTATCGTCGTCATACAGCTCATACAGCGCCTATATTCTCCGTTAACGCAAACTGGTCCATATATTTTACGAATAATCTATCTCTCAAATACTCCAAGCACTGCCTCATCTGCCTTCACAAGTACCCATGCTTCAGAACCATATAACAGCACGGGTAGTATCAGTGTCTTGTAAAGTGTAGTCCTCGTCTGTCGAGAGATGGCCTTGTTTCTAAACTGCTTACTTAGTCCAAAGTAGCATCTGTTTGCCAGTATTATTCTTCGCTTTATCTCAAAACTGGTGTCATTCGTTTCGGTTACGGCGGTGCCGAGGTAGATAAAGTTACTGACTATCTCAAAGTTGTGATTCCCAACTTTCTCCATGTTCTTTATCTGCTCGGTTGTACAAGGCTTTTTGGGAGTGGAGACCATCCATTTCGTCTTATCTCCATTTACTGCCAGACCCATTTTCACTGACTCTCTTTCGATTCTTTCAAAGGCTGCAGTTACTACTTCCGGTGACCGACCTATGATATCGCTATCGTCGGCATAGGCGAGTAGCATGTGTTCTCTTGTGATTAGTGTGCCATATCTATTCACATCTGCATGTCGTATAATCTTCTCCAGCAGGATATAAAAAAGATCACACGATAGGCTGTCTCCTTGTCTGAAACCTCGTTTGGTATTAAATGTTTCGGAGAGATTCTTTCCTATTCTTACTGAGGAACGCGTATCAGCAAGTGTCATCCTGCAGAGTCTTAATAATTTTGCAGGGATACCAAACTCAGACATGGCTTGAAATACCTTTGAACGTAAAGGAGTATCGAAGGCGGCTTTGTAGTCAACAAAGAGGTGGTAGGTGTTGATTTGTCCTTCTCGGGTCTTTTCCAGGATTTGGCGCAGTGTGAATATCTGGTCTAGGGTGGATTTACCAGGTCTAAAACCGCATTGATAGGGCCTTTCTTTTCTTTCTTTTACACAGTACGCTCGAGACTATCTTGTATGCGATGGGGAGAAGACTTATTCCTCTGTAGTTGGCACATTCCGTCTTGTCTCCTTTCTTGTGTACGGGACATAGTATGCTGAGGTTCCAATCATCGGGTATGCGTTCTTCTAGCCAGATTGCGCAGATAAGCTGATGCATACGCCTTATCAGCGTGTCGCCTCCGGTCTTAAATAGTTCAGCGGGTAACCCGTCGGCTCCTGCTGCCTTGTTGTTCTTTAGTCGGGTTACTGCAACTTGGACCTCATTCTGACTAGGAGGTAAGCATTCTATACCATCATCAGGGATTGGTTCTGCGGTATCCTCTTCGCCGCCAACATCGGACACTAGCAGTTGGGTAAAATGTTCTTTCCATATCCCCAGCACGTTGTCTGTGTCAGTTACCAGATTTCCTTCTTTGTCTCTGCAGGAGGATGTGCCTGCACCAAAGCCATCGGTTTGATGTTTAATTCTATGGTGGAATTGCCGGACTTCATTCTGACTTCTGTACATCTCAATTCGCTCACACTCACGTCTTTCTATTTCCCCTTTCTTTTTCTGCGGAATAGACGTTTCTCCTCTCTCCTTTTCTCCCGATACCTCTCCTTCATCTGGCGCGTTGCTACTGATTGCAGGGTTGCTCTATATGCCGCATTCTTGGCTTCAGTAGCATCTCGACACTCTTGGTCGTACCATGGGTTTTTTTGGAGGAGGCTTTCGGTACCCAAGTACGGATTTCGCGGCATTTTCCATAGAGTGGGCAATAGTTTGCCACTGCGCCATTATATCATCGGAACAAGGAGTGCTTTCATCAAGCAGTTGGGTCAGTCGAGTGGAGTATGTCGCTGCCATTTGTTGTGTCTGCAGCTTTTCAATGTCCAGCTTCCGTGCAGTGTCAGATCGTATTTTCCTCGCCATGTTCAAACGGGTGCGAACTTTTGCTGCAACAAGGTAATGATCCGAATCTATATTCGCTCCACGGATCGATCGTACATCGAACACGCTGGATGAATGCCTTCCAGCTATCACAACATGATCAATTTGGCTTCGCGTGTTTTGATCGGGTGACAGCCATGTGGCTTTGTGAATATTTTTATGTTGGAATCTGGTGCTACTCGCTACCATGTTTTTTGCTGCGGCGAAATCTATCAGCCTCAACCCATTACGGGACGTTAACTCGTAGAGGCTAAACTTTCCGACTGTTTGACCAAAAATGTCTTCCTTACTTATCTTTACATTAAAATCATGCCTCGTGTTATGGCAGCTATAGTATAGTTCGTCACCGTTTGGTGTTGTAGTGACGACATTCCCAGTCCATCGCACTTCCTGTAAGGCGGTTATGTCTGCCTTGTACTTCCCTAATACATCCGCCAGCGCGTATACTGCACCTTCTCTATAAAGAGTGCGGACATTCCAGGTGCAGATCCGCAAATCATGGTCATTTTTTCGTTTGCGTGGGTCGTCAACGTTTGGGGGGGTCCGTTTTTATGCCCTCCACCATAAGATCGGGGGTATACTAATTTCGTCATTCTGATTGTAACTACTCGAAATATTCGTCTGAGACCCCATAAAGTATATATATTCTTGATCGTCGTGAAATTTTATGTCGATCTAGCCATGTCCGTCCGTCTGTCCGTCCGTCTGTCCGCCCGTCCGTCCGTCTGTCCGTCCGTCTGTCTGTCGAAAGCACGCTAACTTCCGAAGGAGTAAAGCTAGCCGCTTGAAAATTTGCACAAATACTTCTTATTAGTGTAGGTCGATTGGTATTGTAAATGGGCCATATCGGTCCATGTTTTGATATAGCTGCCATATAAACCGATCTTGGGTCTTGACTTCTTGAGCCTCTAGAGTGCGCAATTCTTAACCGATTGGGATGAAATTTTGCACTACGTGTTTTGTTATGATATCCAACAACTGTGCCAAGTATGGTTCAAATCGGTTTATAACTTGATATAGCTGATATATAAACCGATCTTGGGTCTTGACTTCTTGATCCTCTATAGGGCGCAATTCTTATCCGATTGGAATGGAATTTCGCACGACGTGTTTTGTTATGATACCCAACAATTGTGCCAAGTATGGTTTAAATCGGTTCATAACCTGATATAGCTGCCATATAAACCGATCTTGGGTCTTGAGTTCTTGAGGCTCTAGAGGGCACAATTCTTATCCGATTTGAATGAGTTTTTGCACGAAGTATTTCGTCATGATATCAAACAACTGCGCCAAGTATGGTTCAAATCGGTCCATAACCTGATATAGCTGTCATATAAACAGATCTGGGGATTTGACTTCTTGAGCTTCTAGAGGGCGCAATTCCTATCGGATTTGGTTCAAATCGGTTCATAACCTGATATAGCTGTCATATAAACCGATCTGGGATCTTGACTTCTTGACCCCTAGAGGTCGCAATTATTATCCGATATGCATGAAATTGTACGACGGATCCTCTCATGACCATCAACAAACGTGTTTATTATGCTCTGAATCGGTCTATAGCCCGATACAGATCCCATATAAATCGTTCTCTCTATTTTACTTCGTGAGCCCCAATGGGCGCAATTCTTATACGAATTGGCTGAAATTTTACACAGGTCTCCAACATATAATTTAATTGTGGTCCGAACCGGCCCATATCTTGATATCGTTTTATTAACAGAGCAACTCTTTTCTTATATCCTTTTTAGCCTAAGAAGAGATCCCGGGAAAACAACTCGACAAATGCGATCCATGGTGGAGGGTATTTAAGATTCGGCCCGGCCGAATTTAGCACGCCTTTACTTGTTGAGTCTATACGGAACAAACACAAATTGATTTTTATGCGGGTATTACTAATCTAGTCCTTCCGTTTGAAACACTTCGAAATATTGATCTATGACCCCATAAAGTATATATATTCTTGATTGTCTCGAAATTCTGATTCGAATTAGCCATGTCCGCCCGTCCGTCTGTGGAAATCACGATAGCGGTCGAACGCGTAGCCACTTGAAATTTTGCACAGATACTTAAAATTTATGTAGGTCGTTGGGGATTGCAAATCGGCCATATCGGTTCAGATTTGGATATAGCTCCTATATAAATCGATCTCCAGATTTGACTTCCTGAGCCCCAGGAAGCCGCAATTTTCATCCGATATGGCTGAAATTTTGCACATGGTATTCTGTTATGACTCCCAACAACTATGCCAAGTACGGCTTAGAGCTCCCATATAATTTATCTCCCGATTTGACTTCTTGAGCCCTTACAAGTCGCGATTTTTATCCGATTTGGCTGAAATGTTGCATAAAGTGTTCAGTTATGACTCTCAACAACTGCACCAAGTACGGTTCAAACTTAGCACGCCTAAACTTGTTATATATAAGGTTTGTACTCTACTTTTAAATGCCTTTCATTTGATACCCATATTGCCCAAAGCGGTATAAATGTCCTGTTGGATGGTGTTTTTGGGGGTGGTGACATTTTAATGCCAAGTTCGTACTCTACTCTTAAGTACCTTTTATTTGATACCCATATTGTCCCAATCGGTAAACTTGTCCTTTAGGGTGTGTTTTGGGATTGGACGTTCCACCAGGTTATCTAAACACAAAATTTTATACCAATTCCATGTTCCTGGGTTACCATAAGGTGGCATTCAAAAATTCGCTTAAATCGGAGCAACCATCTCCGAGATCGGAGCAACCATACGCCGAGCAACCATTGGCCCAGATCGGTCCAGATTTGGATATAGCTGCCATATAGACCGATCTCTCGATTTAAGGTTTTGAGCCCATAAGGGGCGCATTTATTGTCCGTTGTCGCCGAAATATGGGACGGTGAGTTGTGTTAGGCTCTTTGACATATTTCTGCAATTCGGCCCAAATCGGTCAGGAATTGAATATAGCTGCCATATAGACCGATCTCTCGATTAAAGGTTTTTGGGTCCATAAACGGCACATTTATAATCCGATGGCATTGAAATTTGAAACAGTGACTTGTGTTAGGCTTTTCGACATCCGTATCCTATATGGTTCAGATCGGCTTATTTTTAGATATGGCTACTAAAAAGACCAATATTTTTCGGCCGGGCCGAATCTTATATACCCTCCACCATTGATCGCATTTGTCGAGTTCTATGCGCGGTATCTCTTTTTAGACACACATAGAATATTGAACAAGAACTGTTATCCTATTGGAGCTATATCAAAATATAGTCCGATTTGGACCATAAATGAATGCTGATTGACATTGTAAAGGTCATTGTGTGATATTTCAGTTCATTCGGATAAGAATTGCGCTTTGTAGGGGCTCAAGAAGCAAAATCGGGAGATAGGTTTATATGGGAGCTGTATCAAGCTATTGATCGATTCAGACCATACTAGACACGTATGTTGAAGGTCATGAGAGAAGCCCTTGTAGAAAATTTCAGTCAAATCGGATGAGAATTGCGCCCTCTAGAGGTTCAAGAAGTCAAGATCCCGGATCGGTTTATATGGCAGCTATATCAGGTTCTACATCGATTTACACCATACTTAGCACAGTTATTGGAAATCATAACAAAACACCTCATACAAAATTTCAGCCAAATCGGATGAGAATTGCGCCCTCAATTGGCTCAAGAAGTCAAGATCCAAGATCGGTTTATATGACAGCTATACCAGATTATGAACCGATTTGAATCATACTTGGCACAGTTGTTAAAAGTAATACCAAAACACTACGTGCAAAATTTTAGTTAAATCGGACGATAATTGCGCCCTCTAGAGGCTCAAGAAGTCAAGACCCCAGATCGGTTTATATGACAGCTATACCATATTATGAACCGATTTGAACCATACTTGGCAGAATTGTTGGATATCATACCAAAATACGTCGTGCAAAATTTCATTCCAATCGGATAAGATTTGCGCCTTCTAGAGGTTCAAGAAGTCAAGACCCTAGATCGGTTTATATGACAGCTATATCAGGTTATGCACCGATTTGAACCATACTTGGCACAATTGTTGGATATCATACCAAAACACGTCGTGCAAAATTTCATTCCAATCGGATAAGATTTGCGCCTTCTAGAGGTTCAAGAAGTCAAGACCTAAGATCGGTTTATATGGCAGCTGTATTAAAACATGGACCGATATGGCCCATTTACAATACCAACCGACCTACACCAATAAGAAGTATTTGTGCAAAATTTCAAGCGGCTAGCTCTACTCCTTCGGAAGTTAGCGTGCTTTCGACAGACGGACGGACGGACATGGCTTGATCGACATAAAATGTCGCGACGATCAAGAATATATATACTTTATGGGGTCTCAGACGAATATTTCGAGTAGTTACAAACAGAATGACGAAATTAGTATACCCCCCATCCTATGGGGGAGGGTATAAAAATCAATTGTTTGTTTGTATGTTTGTGTGTTTCTTATAGACTCAGAAACGGCTGAACAGATTTTCTTGAAATTTTCACATATGGTACATATTGACCCCGTGGTTAAAATATGTTACTAAATTTTTTGATATCTGAAAGGGGGGGGGGGGGGGGGGGGTGGACCCTCCCCCTTACCCTAATTTTCAGAAACGCCAGATCTCGGAGACGGGTGGTGCGAAATTTTGTGTGCTTTCATATGGTACCCTAAAAATAAAAATTTGTTATCCAAATTTCGGATGGGGTACCTAGGGGGGATGCCCCACCCTTAAACCTACCAAACATATATTCAAACCAATCACGACAATATGGGACTCAAATGAAAGGTGTTTAGGATAAGAAAACGTATCTGATATCCAATTGTGGGACCAAGTGCTAGGGGGACCACCCCAAGCCCCAAAACACCCCTAAATCGGCCATATTTCCCGACCATGGCAATATGGGACTC
>NW_026739388.1:0-27139 GCF_963082655.1 Stomoxys calcitrans
GTGAAATTCCATTCCATTCGGATAAGAATTGCGCCCTCTAGAGGGTCAAGAAGTCAAGACCCAAGATCGGTTTATATGGCAGCTATATCAGGTTATGGACCGATTTGAACTATACTTGGCACAGTTGTTGGATATAATAAGAAAACACGTCGTGCAAAATTTCATTCTGATCGGATAAGAATTGCGCACGCTAGAGGCTCAAGAAGTCAAGACCCAAGACCGGTTTATATGGCAGCTATATCAGGTTATGGGCCGATTTAAACCATACTTGGCACAGTTGTTGGATATTATAGCAAAACACGTCGTGCACAATTTCATCCCAATCGGATAAGAATTGCGCACTCTAGAGGCTCAAGAAGTCAAGACACAAGATCGGTTTATATGGCAGCTATATCAAAACATTGACCGATATGGCCCATTTACAATACCAACCGACCTACACTAATAAGAAGTATTTGTGCAAAATTTCAAGCGGCTAGCTTTACTCCTTCGGAAGTTAGCGTGCTTTCGACAGACAGACGGACGGACGGACGGACGGACGGACGGACGGACGGACAGACGGACGGACATGGGTAGATCGACATAAAATGTCACGACGATCAAGAATATATATACTTTATGGGGTCTCAGACGAATATTTTGAGTAGTTACAAACAGAATGACGAAATTAGTATACCCCCCATCTTATGGTGGAGGGTATAAAAAGGATATAAGAAAACGTTTGCTCTGCTATTTGAGCGATATCAAGATATGGTCCGGTTTGGACCACAATTAAATTATATGTTGGAGACCTGAGTAAAATGTCAGCCAATTCAAATAAGAATTGCACCCTTTGGGGGCTCAAGAAGTAAAATAGAGAGATCGATTTATATGGGAGCTGTATCGGGCTTTAGACCGATTCAGACCATAATAAACACATAGTGCTAAGTTCGGCCGGGCCGAATCTTATATACCCTCCACCATGGATCGCATTTGTCGAGTTCTTTTCCCGGCATCTCTTCTCAGTCAAAAAAAAGCATACAAGAAAAGATTTGCTCTGCTATTAGAACGATATCGGTCCATGTTTTGATATAGCTGCCATATAAACCGATCTTGGGTCTTGAGCCTCTAGAGTGCGCAATTCTTATCCGATTGGAATGAAATTTTGCACGACGTGTTTTGTTATGATATCCAACAACTGTGCCGAGTATAGTTCAAATCGGTCCATAACCTGATATAGCTGCCATATAAACCGATCTTGGGTCTTGACTTCTTGAGCCTCTAGAGTGCGCAATTCTTATCCGATTGAAATGACATTTTGAACGACGTGTTTTGTTATAATATCCAACAACTGTGCCAAGTATGGTTCAAATCGGCCTATAACCTGATATAGCAGCCATATAAACCGATCTTGGGTCTTGACTTCTTGAGCCTCTAAAGGGCGCAATTCTTATCCGAATGGAATGGAATTTCGCACGACGTGTTTTGTTATGATACCCAACAACTGTGCCAAGTATGGTTGAAATCGGTCTATAACCTGATATAGCTGCCATATAAACCGATCTTGGGTCTTGACTTCTTGAGCCTCTAGCGTGCGCAATTCTTATCCGATCAGAATGAAATTTTGCACGACGTGTTTTGTTATGATATCCAACAACTGTGCCGAGTATAGTTCAAATCGGTCCATAACCTGATATAGCTGCCATATAAACCGATCTTGGGTCTTGACTTCTTGAGCCTCTAGAGTGCGCAATTCTTATCCGATTGAAATGACATTTTGAACGACGTGTTTTGTTATGATATCCAACAACTGTGCCAAGTATGGTTCAAATCGGCCCATAACCTGATATAGCTGCCATATAAACCGATCTTGGGTCTTGACTTCTTGAGCCTCTAAAGGGCGCAATTCTTATCCGAATGGAATGGAATTTCGCACGACGTGTTTTGTTATGATACCCAACAACTGTGCCAAGTATGGTTGAAATCGGTCTATAACCTGATATAGCTGTCATATAAACAGATCTGGGGATTTGACTTCTTGAGCTTCTAGAGGGCGCAATTCCTATCCGATTTGGCTGAAATTTTGCATGACGTATTTTATTTTTACTTTCAACAACTGTGTCAAATATGGTTCAAATCGGTTCATAACCTGATTTAGCTGCCATATAAACCGATCTGGGATCTTGACTTCTTGACCCCTAGATGTCGCAATTATTATCCGATATGCCTGAAATTTTGTACGACGGATCCTCTCATGACCATCAAAAACGTGTTTATTATGGTCTGAATCGGTCTATAGCCCGATAGAGATCCCATATAAATCGTTCTCTCTATTTTACTTCGTGAGCCCCAATGGGCGCATTTCTTATACAAATTGGCTGAAATTTTACACAGGTCTCCAACATATAATTTAATTGTGGTCCGATTCGGACCATATCTTGATATCGTTTTAATAGCAGAGCAACTCTTTTCTTATATCCTTTTTTGCCTAAGAAGAGATGCCGGGAAAAGAACTCGACAAATGCGATCAATGGTGGAGGGTATATAAGATTCGGCCCGGCCGAACTTAGCACGCTTTTACTTGTTTTTTTTTCAATTAACTTTTTCAAACGACACATATGATGGTCGTGCGTCGAAATGTTCTGAGTAGGATTATGCTAGAAAGCGTCAAACTTTCCAATGTAAATATCAGATTGCACCTGTCAACACGTAGCGTTGCCTAGGCCAGAAACTTATATAGCAGCAATTGTACTGATAACACTGAGTAAAATTTATGTAGAACATTTTTCCCTCAAAAGATCCAATGAAGAGATATTTCGGTCAAATATTCTACAAAAATGTTTTATCTCTTTGAATTCCAGAAATAAGTAAAAATCGAAAATACATACAGTCGGTGCTGAATTTGTCCAAAATACTTAATTTAAGGAACGTAAGTGAAATTGGATAGTTCTATAAATTAATGTTATTTTACGTTCCTTATACTACGATGTTTAATTTTTGAGTAACTTTAGTTCAGTTACCTCGTTTGCCATGGGATACCCGCATTCGCTTTACATTTTACCACATACTCCTCATAAGGCTTTGAGTGAAACAATGAAGAGATTTCAATTAAATCATTGTACAAGAATTGAATAGAAAATGTAGCCACGCACTGTGGGGAAAAAAAAGGAAAAAAAAAAAACTAGTAAAAAATATGAAGTGTGAGAACGGGTAGAGATCTCTCTTTGAAATTTGGAATTATTTTCGACAATTAAAAATCTTTTAGTGAAATACTACCATGCTACGAAAATAGTATATCGCTTGACTTACAGTTTAACAATATAAGTGCTTTTATCAGAATCCCATATGATCTTTATTGGTCTACGAATTTAAGTTTGGATGTGAGGTGTACTCCATTCTTAAAATACTTCATTTCAGCCCGATAGTCTCATGATGTCTGATTGAGTGGTGTTTTCGGGCGAGAGGTGGACCCCCAGGTACTTGGTCCTGAAAAAATATCAGCATCGTGCTCTTCTCTCAAATACCGCTTATTTAAACCCCATATTGCCATTGGCTTAAGAAGAGTTTACAGGATGAGGCGTCCCCCAAACACATGGCCCCAAAAAAGGTTATCAAATTCGTTTTCTAATCTCAAATACCAGTGAATATTTAGTTCCACTCTCTTTAAGACCCAAATTGTCTTGGTGAGCAAATACGTCCTATTTGGGGGTTGTTATGGTGGTGGGACGTCCGCTAGACAGTTGGCTCCTAATGTTGATGTCAGATAAGTGGTCAACTCCCACATACCCTTAATTTGAGTCCCATATTTCCATAGTCGGCAAACATGACCGGCTTCGTGGTGTTTTGGGGGATGGGCGGCCACTCAATGAGTTGACCACGGTCAGTAAATAAGTCCTGTTTGTGGGGTGTTTTGGGAAAGGGGTGGACCCCCAGAAACGTGGTCCCACATTTGGATATCAGATTCGTATACCTTTCATTTGAGTCCCATATTACCATGGTCGGTAAATATGTCCGATTTAGGGGTGTTATGGGGCTTGGGGTGGTCCCCCTAACACTTGGTCCGACAATTGGATATTAGATACGTTTTCTTATCCTAAATACCTTTCATTTGAGTCCCATATTGTCGTGATTGGTTTAAATATATGTTTGATAGGTTTAAGGGTGGGGCGGTACCCCTAGGTACGCCATCCGAAATTTGGATATCAAAATTTTTATTTTTAGGGTACTATATGAGAGCACACAAAATTTCGCTTAAATCGCACCACCCATCTCCGAGATATGGCGTTTCTGAAAATTAGGGTAAGGGGGAGGATCCGCCCCCCTTCAAATATCAAAAAATATAGTACCCTATTTTCACCACGGTGTCATTATGCTCCATCTGTAAAAATTTCAAGAAAATCGGTACAGCCGTTTCTGAGTCTATAAGGAACACACAAACATACAAACAAACCCACAAACAAACACAAATTGATTTTTATACCCTCCACCATAAGATGGGGGGTATACTAATTTCGTCATTCTGATTGTAACTACTCGAAATATTCGTCTGAGACCCCATAAAGTATATATATTCTTGATCGTCGTGAAATTTTATGTCGTCCGTCCGACCGTCTGTCTGTCGAAAGCACGCTAACTTCCGAAGCAGTAAAGCTAGCCGCTTGAAATTTTGCACAAATACTTCTTATTAGTGTAGGTCGGTTGGTATTGTAACCGATCTTGGGTCTTGACTTCTTGAGCCTCTAGAGTGCGCAATTCGTATCCTTATAAAAGCGTGCTAAGTTCGGCCGGGCCGAATCTTATATACCCTCCACCATGGATCGCATTTGTCGAGTTCTTTTCCCGGCATCTCTTCTCAGTCAAAAAAAAGCATACAAGAAAAGATTTGCTCTGCTATTAGAACGATATCAGGATAGGGTCCGGTTTGGACCACAATTAAATTATATTTTAGAGACCTGTGTAAAATGTCAGCCAATTCGAATAAGAATTGCACCCTCTGGGGGCTCAAGAAGTAAAATAGAGAGATCGATTTATATGGGAGCTGTATCGGGCTATAGACCGATTCAGACTATAATAAACACGTA
Organism: Stomoxys calcitrans; assembly: GCF_963082655.1. Lineage (NCBI taxonomy): Eukaryota > Metazoa > Arthropoda > Insecta > Diptera > Muscidae > Stomoxys > Stomoxys calcitrans. The sequence goes on from NW_026739388.1 coordinate 5,061, forward strand.
TGTTGATGGTCATGAAAGAATCCGTCGTACAAAATTTCAGGCAAATCGGATAATAATTGCGACCTGTAGAGGCTCAAGAAGTCAAGATCCCAGATCAGTTTATATGGCAGCTATATCAGGTTATGAACCGATTTGAACCTTATTTGACACAGTTGTTCAAAGTAAGAATAAAATACGCCATGCAAAATTTCAGCCAAATCGGATAGGAATTGCGCCCTCTAGAAGCTCAAGAAGTCATGTCCCTATATCTGTTTATATGACAGATATGGGGACATGACTTCAGGTTATGAACCGATTTGAACCATACTTGACACAGTTGGTGGATATCACAACAAAATACTACGTGCCAAAATTCATTCAAATCGGATAAGAATTGCGCACTCTAGAGGCTCAAGAAGTCAAGGCCCAAGATCGGTTTATATTACAGCTATATCTGGTTATGGACCGATTTGAACCATACTTGGCACAGTTATTGGATATCATAACAAAACACGTTGTGCAAAATTTCATTCCAATCTTATAAGAATTGCGCACTCTAGAGGCTCAAGAAGTCAAGACCAAAAATCGGTTTATATGGCAGCTATATCAGGTTATAGACCGATTTAAACCATACTTGGCACAGTTGTTGGATATCACAACAAAACACAACGCGCAAAATTTTATCCCAATGGGATAAGAATTGCGCACTCTAGAGGCTCAAGAAGTCAAGACGGAAGATCGGTTTATATGGCAGCTATTGGGTTACCCAAAAAGTAATTGCGGAGTTTTTAAAAGAAAGTAAATGCATTTTTAATAAAACTTAGAATGAACGGTTGATTTTGGTATATTTAACTTCTCTCCTATCTCACTCTCAGTTACATGACGATCCAATTCGATTAATGCTTTGATTTGGTCATCATCAACTTCATTTGGCCGACCTGAATGTTTCTCATTTTTAAGTGAAAAATCTCCAGAACGGAATTTGCGAAACCAATTTTGCCACTGTCTTCCTTTTAAGGCTTTATCACCATACACATCTCGTTACTTTCTAGCAACCTGCTCCGCGTTTTTTCCTTTACGGAAATAAAAAAGTAAAATATGACGAAAATGCTCCTTTGTGGGCTCCATATTAAAATTGACGCCAAACAAACAAATGTAAACAAAATTTCGCGCACTTTTTTTCTGAAACAAGCTAAAAGTAACAGCTGATAACTGACAGAAGAAAGAATGCAATTACAGAGAAAAAATTTGTCAACGCCGACTATATGAAAAATCCGCAATTACTTTTTGGGCAACCCAATATATCAAAACATGGACCGATTTGGCCCATTTACAATACCAACCGACCTACACTAATCAAAAGTATTTGTGCAAAATTTCAAGCGGTTAACTTTACTCCTTCGGAAGTTAGCGTGCTTTCGACAGATAGACGGACGGACGGACGGACATGGCTAGATCGACATAGAATGTCGCGACGATCAAGAATATATACTTTATGGGGTCTCAGACGAATATTTCGAGTAGTTACAAACAGAATGACGAAATTAGTATACCCCCCATCCTATGGTGGAGGGTATAAAAAACAAACTCGACAAATGCGACCCACCCGGCATCTCTTCTTAGGGAAAAAAGGATAAAAGAAAAGATTTGCTCTGCTATTAGAACGATATCAAGATAGAGTCCGGTTTGGACCACAATTAAATTACAAGTTGGAGACCTGTGTAAAATGTCAGCCAATTCGAATAAGAATTGCGCCCTTTGGGGCTCAAGAAGTAAAATAGAGAGATCGATTAACATGGGAGCTGTATCGGGCTATAGACCGATTCAGACCATAATAAACAAGTATGTTGATGATCAAGAGAGGATCCGTCGTACAAAATTTCAGGCAAATCGGATAATAATTGCGACCTCTAGAGGCTCAAGAAGTCAAGATCCCAGATCGGTTTATATGGCAGCTATGTCAGGTTATGAACCGATTTAAACCTTATTTGAAACAGTTGTTGAAAGTTAAAACAAAATACGTCATGCAAAATTTCAGCCAAATCGGAAAGGAATTGCGCTCTCTAGAAGCTCAAGAAGTCAAGTCCCCAGATCTGTTTATATGACAGCTATATCAGGTTATGAACCGATTTGAACCATACTTGGCACAGTTATTGGATATCATAACAAAACACGTATTGCAAAAATTCATTCATTACGCCCTCTAGAGACTCAAGAATTCAAGACACCAGATCGGTTTATATTGCAGCTATATCAAAACATGGACCGATATGGCCCATTTACAATACCAACCGACCTACACTAATGAGAAGTATTTGTGCAAAATTTCAAGCGGCTAGCTTTACTCCTTCGGAAGTTGGCGTTCTTTTGACAGACAGACAGACGGACGGACGGAAAGACGGACGGACATGGCTAGATCGACATAAAATGTCGCGACTATCAAGAATATATATACTTTATGGGGTCTCAGAATAATATTTCGAGTAGTTACAAACAGAATTATGAAATTAATATACCCCATCCTATGGTGGAGGGTATAAAAATAATTTTCTAAATTTTGAACTGCGACCTGCAGTTTTTACACATATTAACATGGACAGACAAACCTTGCTAAATCGTGTCAGAAAGTTATTTTGAGTCGATTGGCATACTTATCAATGGGTCAATCTATCTTCCCTGTGGGTTGTTGTTTCTGTAGCCGCATTTCCATGTGGAGGTGGCGATTCTTGTGAAGCTCCTGTAGGTCAGCAAGCTCGTTCCGGTCCAAGGGACCGATCGCCGCGGGAACAGAATGGCCATTGGTTATTGATCGGCGCTTATAATAACCCGCCTTGTCATATCGAGCATCATAGGCACTTAGTATTTGTGCAAGAGCCGGTGCCGCCCTGCTTCTCACTGAGACTCTCTGCTCAGTACCGCTGATTGTCCGCGACTGTCGTTGCAACTACTCCGTACGGAGCATTCCACTATTCGTAACCTGTGGCCGCGCCCGCTAGCTCGCAGCTAAGCTTCTCGTGATCGCAACGAACACCACATAGAACGGACCTCAATGTTCCAGCCTGTGTGGGGCTCACAGCTATCCCGTGCCGGGGATGTTACAAACAAGTTCACAAAGTTATCTGTATAGACATGAGTTTTAACATAGCCCCACAAAAAGTAGTCTAAATGCCTTAAATCGCACGATCTAGGATACCAATTAACCGGTCGCGAACATGAATTAAATTGTTCACCGAACTCGCATCTCAATAAGTCCATTGTTACGCGTGCTATGTGGCATGTGGCACCGTCTTGTTGAAACCCTTTACCACAGTGGTGGTATAACAATTAAGGTATAACAAGTAAAAGGGGGCTATGTTCGGCCAGCTCGAATCTTATAAACCCATTGATAGAATTTATCAAGTTCTTTTCCCGGTATTTTTTTATAGCCAAGCAAAGGATTATGGATAAGAATTTCTTTGCTATTGGAGCTGTATCAGGTTCATACTTGGTTTGAAAATTGGGGACCATAATAAATGGTGAATTTTAAATGATCTATAGAAAAGTTTTTCAAAAAAAACCACATAAAATTCAGAAAAATGCATGAAATCTTTATTTTAATCGATAATACGGTCCATATTATTTAATGTTTGAAGATTATTTCATGCAATCCGTCTAGTCCAAGAAGTCAAGACCCAAGATCGATTTATGTGGCAGATATATCAAAACATGGACAGATATGGCCCATTCACAATACCAACTGACTTACAATAATAAGAAGTATTTGTGCAAAATTTCAAGCGGCTAGCTTTACTCCTTCGGAAGTTAGCGTGCTTTCGACAGACAGACAGGCGGACATGGCTTGATCGATATAAAATGCCGCGACGATCAAGAATATATATTCTTTATGGGGTCTCGGACGAATATTTCGAGTAGTTACAAACTTATGGTGGAGGGTATAAAAATCGGTCGATATACACATATGGCAGCTATATCTGAATCTGAACCGATTTCTATGAAATTCACCAGTAAAGTCGAGAGTCATAAAAAAATCCTTCCTGCCAAGTTTCGAGAAAATATTGCAGACAATATGACAGACAGATGGACATAGCTTAATCGGATCAGAAAGGGATTCTGAGTCGATCAGTATACCTACCAATGGGTCTATTTATCTTCCTTATGGGTGTAACAAAGATATGCACTAAGTTATAATAGCCTGTACCAGAGTGGTGGTGTAGGATATAATAATGAAAGTCTAACCATAAGTGCCTTCGTGAATTCCATAATACAAAACAGGTCTCGGTCAAAATTAGAAAAAAACAAGTAAAAGCGTGCTAAGTTCGGCCGGGCCGAATCTTATATACCCTCCACCATGGATCGCATTTGTCGAGTTCTTTTCCCGGCATCTCTTCTTGGGCAAAAAAAAGATATAAGAAAAGATTTGCTCTGCTATTAGAGCGATATCAAGATATGGTCCGGTTTGGACCACAACTAAATTATATGTTGGAGACCTGTGTAAAATGTCAGCCAATTTGAATAAGAATTGCGCCCTTTGGGGGCTCATGAAGTAAAATAGAGGGATCGATTTATATGGGAGCTGTATCGGGCTATAGACCGATTCAGACCATAATAAACATGTATGTTGATGGTCATGAGAGAATCCGTCGTACAAAATTTAAGACAAATCGGATAATAATTGCGACCTCTAGAGGCTCAAGAAGTCAAGATCCCAGCTATATCAGGTTATTAACCGATTTGAACAATACTTGGCACAGTTGTTGGGTATCATAACAAAACACGTCGTACAAAATATCATTCCAATCGCATAAGAATTGCGCACTCAAGAGGCTCAAGAAGTCAAGACCCACGATCGGTTTATATGGCAGCTATATCAGGTTATGAACCGATTTGAATCTTATTTGACACATTTATTGGATATGATAACAAAACACGTAGTGCAAAATTTCATTCCAATCGGATAAGAATTGCGCACTCTAGAAGCTCAAGAATCAAGACCCAAGATCGGTTTATATGGCAGCTATATCAGGTTATTAACCGATTTGAACCATACTTGGCACAGTTGTTGGCCAAAACACGTCGTGCAAAATTTCATTCCAGTCGGATAAGAATTGCGCACTCTAGAGGCTCAAGAAGTCAAGACCCAAGATCGGTTTATATGACAGCTATATCAGGTTATGGACCGATTTGAACCATACTTGGCAAAGTTATTGGATATCATAACAAAACACGTCGTGCAAAATTTCATTCCAATCGGATAAGAATTGCGCACTCTAGAGGCTCAAGAAGTCAAGACCGAAGATCGGTTTATATGGCAGCTATATCAAAACATGGACCGATATGGCCCATTTACAATACCAACCGACCTACACTAATAAGAAGTATTTGTGCAAAATTTCAAGCGGCTAGCTTTACTCCTTCAGAAGTTAGCGTGCTTTCGACAGACAGACGGACGGACGGACGGACGGACGGACAGACGGACGGACATGGCTATATCGACATAAAATGTCGCGACGATCAAGAATATATATACTTCATGGGGTCTTAGACGATTATTTCGAGTAGTTACAAACAGAATGACGATATTAGTATACCCCCCATCTTATGGTGGAGGGTATAACAAGTAAAAGCGTGCTAAGTTCGGCCGGGCCGAATCTTATATACCCTCCACCATGGATCGCATTTGTCGAGTTCTTTTTCCGGCATCTCTTCTTAGGCAAAAAAGGGTATAAGAAAAGAGTTGCTCTGCTATTAAAACGATATCAAGATATGGTCCGGTTCGGACCACAATTAAATTATATGTTGGAGACCTGTGTAAAATTTCAGCCAATTCGTATAAGAAATGCGCCCATTGGGGCTCACGAAGTAAAATAGAGAGAACGATTTATATGGGATCTGTATCGGGCTATAGACCGATTCAGACCATAATAAATACGTTTGTTGATGGTCATGAGAGGATCCGTCGTACAAAATTTCAGGCATATCGGATAATAATTGCGACTTCTAGGGGTCAAGAAGTCAAGATCCCAGATCGGTTTATATAACAGCTAAATCAGGTTATGAATCGATTTGAACCTTATTTGACACAGTTGTTGAAAGTAAAAATAAAATACGTCATGCAAAATTTCAGCCAAATCGGATAGGAATTGCGTCCTCTAGAAGCTCAAGAAGTCAAATCCCCAGATCTGTTTATATGACAGCTATATCAGGTTATAGACCGATTTCAACCATACTTGGCACAGTTGTTGGGTATCATAACAAAACACGTCGTGCGAAATTCCATTCCATTCGGATAAGAATTGCGCCCTTTAGAGGCTCAAGAAGTCAAGACCCAAGATCGGTTTATATGGCAGCTATATCAGGTTATGGGCCGATTTGAACCATACTTGGCACAGTTGTTGGATATCATAACAAAACACGTCGTTCAAAATGTCATTTCAATCGGATAAGAATTGCGCACTCTAGAGGCTCAAGAAGTCAAGACCCAAGATCGGTTTATATGGCAGCTATATCAGGTTATGGACCGATTTGAACTATACTCGGCACAGTTGTTGGATATCATAATAAAACACGTCCTGCAAAATTTCATTCTGATCGGATAAGAATTGCGCACGCTAGAGGCTCAAGAAGTCAAGACCTAAGATCGGTTTATATGGCAGCTATATCAGGTTATAGACCGATTTGAACCATACTTGGCACAGTTGTTGGATGTAACGGAACACGCCGTGCAAAATTTCATTCCAATCGGATAAGAATTGCGCACTCTAGAGGCTCAAGAAGTCAAGACCCAAGATCGGTTTATATGGCAGCTATATCAAAACATGGACCGATATGGCCCATTTACAATACCAACCGACCTACACTAATAAGAAGTATTTGTGCAAAATTTCAAGCGGCTAGCTTTACTCCTTCGGAAGTTAGCGTGCTTTCGACAGACAGTCGGACGGACGGACGGACGGACGGACGGACAGACGGACAGACGGACGGACATGGCTAGATCGACATAAAATGTCACGACGATCAAGAATATATATACTTTATGGGGTCTTAGACGAATATTTCGAGTAATTACAAACAGAATGACGAAATTAGTATACCCCCCATCTTATGGTGGAGGGTATAACAAGTAAAAGCGTGCTAAGTTCGGCCGGGCCGAATCTTATATACCCTCCACCATGGATCGCATTTGTCGAGTTCTTTTCCCGGCATCTCTTCTTAGTCAAAAACAAGTAAAAGCGTGCTAAGTTCGGCCGGGCTGAATCTTATATACCCTCCACCATGGATCGCATTTGTCGAGTTCTTTTCCCGGCATCTCTTCTTAGGCAAAAAAAAGGATATAAGAAAAGATTTGCTCTGCTATTAGAGCGATATTAAGATATTGTCCGGTTTGGACCACAATTAAATTATATTTAAATTATATTTGACTCCTTTTTATTGGATCTTGGCCCAACAAACTTTTGCCTAATGGGAGATATGAATGCCAGAATTGGCAACGTCCAGATTTTAGACAACAACATGATTCGTGGTATTTCTCATATTAATTCCGTTAGAAAGTCCAAAGATATAACTACAAACTCTCGTGGGAAACAACTATTGAACATTGTTGAGAACATTGGCGGTATTATATTAAATGGTAGGATAGATGGCGACGTTGAGGGAGAATACAGTTTCTGCGGTGTAATGGGTAACTCTGTTATTGATTACTGTATCTGTTCCACTACTTTCATTCATTATGTCGAGAAACTTGTGATTCCCCCTAAACCATATTCTGACCACATGCCTTTGTGCCTTCAAATCAGAATTCCTAGGCTAATGGGCAGTGGAGGCGATAACAACATTCAACACCGTCTTTATTGGAAAGGAATATATAAAGCACAGTATGTACGAAAACTTAATTCCATGCTACTTGATCTAGGTCAAATAAATAGTTTACCTGTTGATGTTATGGTCGAGAGCATTTCCCGGGCAATTAGACAGGCTCATATCCATAGGAGGAATAGAAAATTTTTTGAACCTAGGCAAAGATGGTTTGATTGGTCTTGCTCCCGTGCACGGTCTGTTATGTACAGAAGGCTAAAATTGTACAAAAGAATGAACACGGAGAACAATAGGAGGCTCTATTACTCATCAAGGAAAAGTTTTCGAAGGCTGTGTAGTGAAAAGAAGTTGGAATATTTTAACAACAACTTGATGAGGTTAGACGAAGTAAAGTGTAGCAAGGAATGGTGGGAACTATCTAAATCATTAAGTACCAGTTCGAACAGCATGAAAGGAAACATTGATGCAAATGAGTTCAAACGATATTTCAGCTCGCTTTTGGATAAGTCTGGTCAATCCCAGGAAATTAGTTGGTGCATGCCGTTTTTCGTAGACCCGTTCTTAGATTCCCCTATTGAATATTATGAATTATATAATGTTATAAGGAAGTTGAAACCGAATAAGTCCCCAGGGCAGGATGGTATCCCTTATGAGTTCTACAGACATGCTCCCAGATGTTTCCTTCAAAAACTGTTATACGTTTTCAATCAAATCTTCCTTAAGGGAGACATACCAATCACATTCACTGAATCCATTCTGATTCCATTACACAAAAAAGGGGATGTAAACGTACCAAGCAACTACAGAGGCTTATCGCTTATTGACTCGGTCTGTAAAATTTTCAACTCTATTCTTTTGAATAGGATAACGAATTGGTTGTCAATGAATAGTATTTTGAATGAATTTCAGGCTGGCTTCAGAAAGGATTATTCTACGATTGACAACATTTTCAATTTAGTTAGCATTGTGAAGTTGAACCAGGCTAAAGGTAAGACCACTTATGCCTTTTTTGTTGATTTTTCCGCGGCTTTTGATCTTATCCCAAGAAACAGTCTGTTCTACAAACTCTCATCTTTAGGACTTTCAACGAAAATTGTATCGATAGTGACATTACTGTACAAGAATACTAAAAGCAGAGTATGGGATGGAAATACATACTCGGAATATTTTCCTGTAGAGTCGGGAGTGAAACAGGGATGTATTCTTAGCCCAGTTCTTTTTTCACTATATTTAAATGACTTACCCGATGCTCTAACTGGAGGAATAAATATCGCGAACACACACGTGAAGATACTACTCTATGCCGACGATATTGTGATCTTGTCTGATACACCTAAAGATTTACAGATTATGATTGACACTTTGCAGGAATATTGCAGTACATGGAGCTTAAAAGTAAACCTTACTAAGTCGAAAGTTATGGTTTTTAGAAAGAGTACTAGGATATCGTCCGGTCTTCGTTTCCGCTACAACGATGAAGATATAGAAATAGTTAACAGATATACTTATCTCGGTGTGGAAATCGCGTACAATTTGTCTTTCAAAGACCATTTAAAGAACAAATTATCGGCATCGAAAATTGCTATTAACTCCACGTGGTCGAAATATATAAATAACCCAAGAATCTCTCACGATAATAAATTAAAAATATTTGACTCTTGTTCAAAGTCTATCATGTGTTATGCTGCTCAAGTATGGGGTTACGAAAAATATGATGATGTTGAAAAGTTGTTTCGTTTTTTCATTAAAAAGATGTTTTACTTACCTAACAACACACCTAATTATATGTTGTATCTAGAATCCGGACTATACTCCTTATACTCCTCCACCCTTAAAACTCATTTTCTTTACATCAAGAGGGTACTTCAACTAGAAGTTAGTAGACTTCCTCGAATTCTAGCAGAGGAAATCCTTAAACTAAATATTTCCTGGGCAAAAGTGTGGTCGGAATTATGTCAGGATTTGAACTATCTGCCCGCCAACAATAGATTGCCCTTATGCGCCTATTGGAGGGAAATAATTGATGCCTTGAATGTAAAGGAACGATATAGTTTTGAATCGGCAGCCAGAAATTCTCAGTTTCACGATCTCTACCCATATCTTGATTATAATATGATCCCAACACTGACAGAGAATCTTTCTGCTCGTGCTACCAGCTTGATCATTAAAGCCAGAGGTGGATTGCTTGATCTGAATTCCAGGGCATTTCGAAGTAACACTACTGGCATATGTTCTATCTGTAACACAGATGAACCTGAAAATACTTTACATTTTATTGGAAAATGTCCTATTTTGAAAGAATTTAGGAAACTTTATTTTAACAAAATAAGTCTCGAAGAAAATGAAACATTAAACATACTAAATGGTACGAATCTTACCTCTCTGTACTCTTATTTAGAAAGCTGTATCAAATATAGAAAATTAATAATAAACTGTTTTGATGTTTGAAAATTATATAAATGATTAAATATTTTAACATGGCAAGCAGCATATGTGCTAAGCCATATATAGATTGTATGCTTAAGAATCAATATTATATACATGCATGTATTATTTTGTATTTCTTAATCAATCTATTAATAAATAATAAATAATAATAATATTTATGTTGGAGACCTGTGTAAAATGTCAGCCAATTCGAATAAGAATTGCGCTCTTTGTGGGCTCAAGAAGTAAAATAAAGAGATCGATTTATATGGCAGCTGTATCGGGCTATAGACCGATTCAGACCATAATAAACACGTATGTTAATGGTCATGAAAGAATACGTCGTACAAAATTTCACGAAAATGGGATAATAATTGCGATCTCTAGAGGCTCAAGAAGTCAAGATCCCAGATCGGTTTTTATGGCAGCTAAATCAGGTTGTGAACCGACTTGTACTTTATTTGACATAGTTGTTGAAAGTAACAATAAAAAAGTCTTGCGAAATTTCAGCCAAATCGGATAGGAAGCTAAAGAAGTCAAGTCCCCAGATCTGTTTATATGACAGCTATATCAGGTTATGAACCGATTTGAACCATATTTGGCACAGTTGTTGGATATCATAACAAAATACTACGTGCCAAAATTCATTCAAATTGGATAAGAATTGCGCCCTCTAGAGGCTCAAGAAGTCAAGACCCAAGATCGGTTTATATGACAGCTATATAAGGTTATGGACCGATTTGAACCATACCCGGCACAGTTGTTGGATATCATAACAAAACACGTCGTTCAAAATTTCATTCCAATCGGATAAGAATTGCGCACTCTAGAGGCTCAAGAAGTCAAGACCCCAGATCGATTTATATGGCAGCTATATCCGGTTATGGACCGATTTGAACTATACTTGACACAGTTGTTGTATATCATAACAAAACACGTCGTGCAAAATTTCATTCCAATCGGATAAGAATTGCGCACTCTAGAGGCTCAAGAAGTCAAGACCCAAGATCGGTTTATATGACAGCTATATAAGGTTATGAACCGATTTGAACCATACTTTGCACAGTTGTTGGATATAATATCGAAACACGTCGTGCAATATTTCATTTCAATCGGATAAGAATTGCGCACTCTAGAGGCTCAAGAAGTCAAGACCCAAGATCGGTTTATATGGCAGCTATATCAAAACATGGACCGATATGGCCCATTTACAATACCAACCGACCTACACTAATAAGAAGTATTTGTGCAAAATTTCAAGCGGCTAGCTTTACTCCTTCGGAAGTTAGCGTGCTTTCGACAGACAGACGGACGGACGGACGGACGGACGGACGGACGGACGGACAGACGGACGGACATGGCTAGATCGACATAAAATTTCACGACGATCAAGAATATATATACTTTATGGGGTCTCAGACGAATATTTCGAGTAGTTACAATCAGAATGACGAAATTAGTATACCCCCCATCTTATGGTGGAGGGTATAAAAAGGATATAAGAAAAGATTTGCTCTGCTATTAGAGCGATATTAAGATATTGTCCGGTTTGGACCACAATTAAATTATATTTATGTTGGAGACCTGTGTAAAATGTCAGCCAATTCGAATAAGAATTGCGCTCTTTGTGGGCTCAAGAAGTAAAATAAAGAGATCGATTTATATGGCAGCTGTATCGGGCTATAGACCGATTCAGACCATAATAAACACGTATGTTAATGGTCATGAGAGAATACGTCGTACAAAGTTTCAGGCAAATCGGATAATAATTGCGATCTCTAGAGGCTCAAGAAATCAAGATCCCAGATCGGTTTATATGGCAGCTAAATCAGGTTGTGAACCGACTTGTACTTTATTTGACATAGTTGTTGAAAGTAACAATAAAAAAGTCTTGCGAAATTTCGGCCAAATCGGATAGGAATTGCGCCCTCTAAAAGCTCAAGAAGTCAAGTCCCCACATCTGTTTATATGACAGCTATATCAGGTTATGAACCGATTTGAACCATATTTGGCACAGTTGTTGGATATCACAACAAAATACTACATGCAAAAATTCATTCAAATTGGATAAGAATTGCGCCCTCTAGAGGCTCAAGAAGTCAAGACCCAAGATCGGTTTATATGACAGCTATACAAGGTTATGGACCGAGTTGAACCATACCCGGCACAGTTGTTGGATATCATAACAAAACACGTCGTGCAAAATTTCATTCCAATCGGATAAGAATTGCGCACTCTAGAGGCTCTAGAAGTCAAGACCCCAGATCGGTTTATATGGCAGCTATATCAGGTTATGGACCGATTTGAACCATACTTGACACAGTTGTTGTATATCATAACAAAACACGTCGTGCAAAATTTCATTCCAATCGGATAAGAATTGCGCACTCTAGAGGCTCAAGAAGTCAAGACCCAAGATCGGTTTATATGACAGCTATATAAGGTTATGAACCGATTTGAACCATACTCGGCACAGTTGTTGGATATCATAACGAAACACGCCGTGCAAAATTTCATTCTAATCGGATAAGAATTGCGCACTCTAGAGGCTCAAGAAGTCAAGACCCAAGATCAGTTTATATGGCAGCTATATCAGGTTATAAACCGATTTGAACCATACTTGGCACACTTGTTGGATATCATAACAAAACACGTCGTGCAAAATTTCATTCCAATCGGATAAGAATTGCGCACTCTAGAGGCTCAAGAAGTCAAGACCCAAGATCGGTTTATATGGCAGCTATATCAAAACATGGACCGATATAGCCCATTTACAATACAATACCAACCGACCTACACTAATAAGAAGTATTTGTGCAAAATTTCAAGCGGCTAGCTTTACTCCTTCGGAAGATAGCGTGCTTTCGACAGACAGACGGACGGACGGACATGGCTAGATCGACATAAAATTTCACGACGATCAAGAATATATATACTTTATGGGGTCTCTCTTCGAGTAGTTACAATCAGAATGACGAAATTAGTATACCCCCCATCTTATGGTGGAGGGTATAGAATTAAACGTTGAATGTCCACGAAATCAGTGGAGATATTATAGACCTTAAGCGGAATTTTTTTTAGGGATTTCTGAGCACTATCCAGCAAGAAACTGTTGGAAATTGGACCACAAACGAAGATTTGGCACCCCCAACAATTTTTTGAAATACCGTAATGACCAACTTTAGTAGCCTGCCAAAAGGTGCCTTGAACTTTTGCAAGCGATCTTGCTTACACCTCAGCTATAACCATACCCGTTTTCAAATGGCATATTTTTTACTAGTATTTTTCGATTGAGTCCACTGTGTCATGGTAGATGATACCTACTTTGAATGGTTTACTCCATCTTCGTTCTCTCGAGCTTGAGGAGCTAAATAATGACATTTTCTGAATGAAGAAGACATTAAAGTAAATTTATGTTTATGTGGAGAAGTATGTGTATGTGCGAAATTAAAAGTTTCGGTGAAGAAATCACGTACTTCGGCAAATTTGAAAACGTTTTGTGAAGCAAAGACAAACAATGTTGTCGAAAAACAAATAAAATTAGTTCGTTAAGGAGAAAAGGTCCTACAAAAAGTTGGAAATTAAGAAAAATATAAAAAGAGAAAAAACTGCAATTAATTTCAAAATGTTAACAGAAAATGAAGAACGATCTACTAAAGGGTGATTTTTTTGAGGTTAGGATTTTCATGCATTAGTATTTGACAGATCACGTGGGATTTCAGACATGGTGTCAAAGAGAAAGATGCTCAGTATGCTTTGACATTTCATCATGAATAGACTTACTAACGAGCAACGCTTGCAAATCATTGAATTTTATTACCAAAATCAGTGTTCGGTTCGAAATGTGTTCATTCACCGTAACGTTGCGTCCAACAGCATCTTTGAAAAAATACAGTCCAATGATTCCACCAGCGTACAAACCACACCAAACAGTGCATTTTTCGGGATGCATGGGCAGTTCTTGAACGGCTTCTGGTTGCTCTTCACTCCAAATGCGGCAATTTTGCTTATTTACGTAGCCATTCAACCAGAAATGAGCCTCATCGCTGAACGGTGAATGAACACATTTCGAACCGAACACTGATTTTGGTAATAAAATTCAATGATTTGCAAGCGTTGCTCGTTAGTAAGTCTATTCATGATGAAATGTCAAAGCATACTGAGCATCTTTCTCTTTGACACCATGTCTGAAATCCCACGTGATCTGTCAAATACTAATGCATGAAAATCCTAACCTCAAAAAAATCACCCTTTATATGGATATAACTGAGAAATTTCAATTACCATATCTATAAATTAAAATTTAATTCAAAACAAGTAAAAGCATGCCAAGTTCGGCCGGGGCGAATCTTATATACCCTCCACCATGGATCGCATTTGTCGAGTTCTTTTCCCGGCATCTCTTCTTAGGCAAAAAAGGATATAAGAAAAGATTAGCTCTGCTATTAGACCGATATCAAAATATGGTCCGGTTTGGACCAAAATTAAATTATATGTTGGAGACTTGTGTAAAATATCAGCCATATAAGAATTGCGCCTTTTGGGGGGTCAAGAAGTAAAATAGAGAGATCGATTTATATGGGAGCTGTATCGGGCTATAGACCGATTCAGACCATAATACACACGTATGTTGATGGTCATGACAGAATCTGTCATTCAAAATTTCAGGCAAATCGGATAATAATTGCGACCTCTAGGGGCTCAAGAAGTCAAGGCAGCTATATCAGGTTATGGACAGATTTGAACCATACTTGACACAGTTGTTGGATATAATAACAAAACACGTCGTGCAAAAATTCATTCCAATCGGATAAGAATTGCTTCCTTTAGAGGCTCAAAAAGTCAAGACTCAAGATCGGTTTATATGGCAGCTATATCAGGTTATGGACCGATTTGAATCATACTTCGCACAGTTATTGCATATCATAACAAAATACTACGTGCCAAAATTCATTCCAATCGGATAAGAACTGCGCACTCTAGAGGCTCAAGAATCAAGATTCAAGATCTGTTTATATGGCAGCTATATCAAAATATTTACCGATATGGCCCATTTACAATACCAACCGACCTACACTAATAAGAAGTATTTGTGCAAAATTTCATGCGGATAGCTTTACTCCTTTGGAAGTTGGCGTGCTTTCGACAGACTGACGGACGGACGGACATGGCTAGATCGACATAAAATGTCGCGACGATCAAGAATATATATAGATACAATACTTTATGGGGTCTCAGACGAATATTTCGAGTAGTTACATACAGAATGACGAAATTAGTATACCCCCCATCCTATGGTGGAGGGTATAAAAAAAGATATGACATAAATGTCTTAATTTATAACATGGAGTACAAATCTCTATACTCCTATAAACAGTGTAATATACTTGGCAATGTATTCACTCTTCTACTAGATGGGATATCATTAAATTACTGTAAGTAGTATCTTTCTTTATCTTCTTTTTTGAGATTGTGACGATACAGACTAGCATTATATCCATAGATTTAGTGACCTATTTTTCTGTGGACCTAATAATGAATATTTTCCCACAAACATTCCATTAAAGAACAGGAACTTCTCATATGTCAGTGAGCGCTGTCCGATTCAAAGTTGAGCTCAAAGATAAGGGACTTCTTTTTTTTGACCGAGTCCGAGTGGAGTACCGAAGTGCGCCACTTCATTGGGAGAAGTTTTTTAAAACGCTGTCATATAATTTTTTTCCAAAAAAAAAATTTAATACTGTCGCCAGTATTAAAGAGGGATAACCACAACAAAAAAAAGTATTTTTTGCCAGTATTGAGACCCAAGCAAACGGCGTCAAATGACGACATGATAACCTCTACGCCACGTTCTACTTAATAATATTAGTGATATTTGTCCAGCTCTAGCGACTGCCATGGTACACCCCAGAACTGGTTGGTCTTAAGGAACTGTTGCAGAAAACTCTTAAACAGGGCGAAAGCCACAAGAGCACCACGACGCCGCTATATATAAAGCGGCGTCGTGGTGCCATTTGTCACACTACTGAAAATAGAGGCGAGATGGGAGTCTGTAATAAATTTCAGAATTCTAAATCTATCCGCGCTATATACAAAATTCAGAGTTCTGGGTTAGGTTTAATTGGCACTGCAAACGGACTAACATAGATATTTTTGTTTATATTGATACCGCAGGGCCAGGAAAAGAGAAGTGGCTTCTAGTTCCTACGCTTGAACTATTCAGGTCGCTTCAAAAAGCCCATCAACTTGCGTATGTTCATATCCGCCAATTCAGACAAGTCTGAAAAAGATGAGAATATAAAGTGGAACTTCTTATTCCCACAAGGAAACTTCTCCCAAGGAGCCTGATGCCACCGTATCTTGTATGTCCTGCTAAAAGGAACAACTTAATGTTTTGACGGACTTAAAGTTATAGCACTTTCCGAATTTAAACTTATACCATTTCAGTCGGAAAACTTTCCAATAACCGCAATAACTTCGTCATCAGTATATTTGACCAATTTTACACCTCTTTCTTTTAGACACTATAATGGCTATTTTACTAAGTAGGGTTTACAAGAGTATTGACGCCAAGAAACTCTATCTCCCTCATGATTGACATCGGTTATACATTATTGAAATCACTGTCAATTTCTGCATTGTGTATTAGAGCGTCTCAGGAGACAAAGTTTTGTTTTGAGGCATATCTTCCCTTTTTTCCTTTTGATCCCAATAAGTAAAAAACGAAATATTAGGGCGTTCAATTAACCATAACCCGTGCCGCCACGATGTCCAAAGTTGGATGTAATGCTTTCTAAGGAACCCAGGTGAGTATTTTAGGTCCTAGTGTGAAATGAATTAACGAAGTACAAAACCACAAACTGTATTCTACATTTCTAATGTGTCCATGATGCAATGTATTGTTCGACTCAGAAATTCCTGCTGATTCGGCTTACCCATGTCACCCTGTCCGCATTTCCTTTCTGTGCTGATAGTCCGTCTGTCGTTTTCGAAGTAGGGTTTACATGAATATTAACGCCAACACACTCCATCTCCCACATGATTGACATCGGTTTACATTATTGAAAGCACTATGGTGGAGATTGCATTAGTTATCCAATCATCACAGAAATTTCCAAATATCACTTTTGTCCCAGAGACAACCACAATCAAATTGGTACAAATCGGTTCCAATTTAAGCAAAGACCCCATTTATCCCGATTTACATTTATAAGAACATAATTATTAAAATTTTGAACTGATTTGAAATTTGGTATGAAGTGAAATTTCATCAAAATCGGTTCAGATTTAACAACAACACAATTCGTAATTTAGTTTTTTTTCAGAAATTTTAAGCTACGTAGTGTATAACTTTTACTAGAATAGGACAATCTATACAAATTTTTTTATGGTTTGGATAATGTTGTCACTTTTCCAATGGTATAATCAGATTTGCAATCGGTGAAGATATAGTCCTATAATTTCGAAAATATCGATGATATCTTGATTGAAATCTTCAAAAAAAATTTTTGTAACTGCAGAATTTGACGGTACCCTAATATTGTCATCTGGATCATGTTACACAGATGGTTCAAAGCTAGAGAACAGGGTGGGACTAGGAGTCTACATTGAAAACCCAGGGACTGAGATCTGTTTAAAACCGCCTGACCATAATACGGTCCAGCAGGCGGAGATCCGGGCGATCACGGGCGTGAGGTGGTGTGGTGCAAACGCTAGGACGTCGAGTATGAACATCTTTACGGACAGTAAACTGGTCATAAGGGCAATAACCACCAGGTCGGTAAAGTCACGAACAGTCTTATATTTTAAGAAGAAGATTAACGCCTTCTCTGAAAATGGCACGGTCCGCATCGTTTGGCTGCCGAGTAGTAGCGGAGTAAGGGGGAATGAAAAATCAGACGATTTGGCAGTGAAGGTAAGAGGACTGTCGTGAGCAAGCTTCGTTAACCCGAGGCCTTTCGGGTCGACGCAATTCGAGTTAAGAGCAGACATAAACCAACTAAGAAGCGTGGTATGGAAAACAATTAGGGATTTTGTAAGTAGCACAAAATTCCTGACACAATAAGCTGATTACTGGGTGAGGTGTATGTCCATAGTGGCATGGGACGGATAAATATCCGCACCCTCTTTTCAACTTACCTTGCCTAACTCTAATATTTCATAATTAGAGTTAGCCATGGCAGCCGGTTGTACCGGTTTAAACCGATTGAATCTTCATCGGCAAGAGCTGACGCCTCAGTGTACGTGTTCGTCCCTTTTTCGTCATGGAAGAGACATGTCCCGGAGTGCCTTCTCCACAAGCCTCTGGTACGTGCCGGAATTTAAAAGAACACCGGACCCTGGTTCTGTTCGGTTTGCCAGAACCGCGGTGTCGGTGAGGTGTAACCGGTGCATGGAGTGGATACATTTCCGATCTTGTTCTGGCCTTACGTCACCACGGGAGAATAGTCACACTGAATATGTTGCAAGGTGCTGTTACTTGAGCCTCTATTATCCATTTTGTTCGAAATTTTGAATGAATTCCAATATAACTTATACAATAGTCCCCAACCAGGGCTATCATACGGGACGATTTTATGTAATTTTGAAAAAATTTTTTTTTCAAATTTGGGTTATTTTTGCTTTGAATCCCTTTATAAGTTGACGATTTATTTGTAACGAAATTAATCTCAAATCGGAAAAAAACATTTCAGAATACAGGTGGAGTTACACACCTCGAGCATCACTATGCGTACTTATTAAAATAGGTTAGTTCGTATTCGTGTGAGTTACACAACAAGTAAAAAGGCGTTAAGTTCGGCCGGCCCGAACTTTGGATACCAACCACCTCGGGTATATATGTAAACCACCTTTTAACAAAATCCAGTGAAAATTGAATACCTTATGTCCCATAGCAGTTATATCGAAATATGATCCGATTTGGACCAAATACTAATAAGTACAATTCATTCTTCAATTACGTATAACAAAATATTGGTCTTATATGAAGCTATATCTAAAAATAAACCAATCTGAACCATATACAAAATGGATGTCGAAAAGCCTAACATAAGTCAATGTGCCAAATTTCAGTTAAATCGGATTATAAATGCGCCTTTTTTGGGGCCAAGACTTTAAATCGAGATATCGGTCTATATGGCAGCTATATGCAAATCTTGATTGATCGTGATCAAATTGCAGAAATATGTGGAGGGGCTTAACTTAACTCTCTGTCCCAAATTTCAATTTCCAAAACATTAAATCGAGAGATCGGTCTATATGGCAGCTATTCCAAATCTTGATCGATCTAGACCATATTGCTGAAATATGTGGAGGGGCTTAAATCTCTGTCCCAAATTTCGGCAACATCGGACAATTAAATGCGCCTTTTATGGGCCCAAAACATTAAATCGACAGATCGGTCTATATGGCAGCTATATCCAAATCTGCACCGATCTGAGTGAAATTGACGAATGATGTCAAAAGGCCTAACACAACTCACTGTCCCAAATTTCAGCAAAATCGGGTAATAAATGTGGCTTTTATGGGCCTAAGACCCTATAACCTATCGGTCTATAAGGCAGCTATATCCAAATCTGGACCGATCTGGGCCAAATTGAAAGAGGATGTCGAAGGGCCTAACACAACTCACTGTCCCAAATTTCTGCAAGATCGGATAATAAATGTGGCTTTTATTGGCCTAAGACTCTAAATCGGCGGATCGGTCTATATGGGGGCTATATCAAGATATAGGACGATATAGCCTATCTTCGAACTTAACCCGCTCATGGACAAAAAAAGAATCTGTCAATTTTCAGCTCAATATCTCTATTTTTGAAGACTGTTTCGTGATTTCAACAGACAGAGGGACGGACATGTCTAGATCGTCTTAGATTTTTACGCTGATCAAGAAAATGTATACTTTATAGAATGGGAAATGGATATTACGATGTGTTGCAAACGGAATGACAAAATGAATGTACCCCCATCCTTCGGTGGTGGGTATAATAAAAGCACGTACGCAACTGACGGACTAAGTTAACCAACTCTTAAGGTGGAGTTACATACTATGCGCGCGCATTAAAAACCCATTAAAAATGCAACTCTGCAAGCAAATCCCACAAAAGCAAAATGCAAATGTTAAACAATTTTTAACTTTGACGCTTGAAAACGCTACTTCACGCATGGCAACACATGACGGTCGAGTTCAATCGTCAAAGATGAAATTATATAAAGGGTGATTTTTTTGAGGTTAGGATTTTCATGCATTAGTATTTGACAGATCACGTGGGATTTCAGACATGGTGTCAAAGAGAAAGATGCTCAGTATGCTTTGACATTTCATCATGAATAGACTTACTAACGAGCAACGCTTGCAAATCATTGAATTTTATTACCAAAATCAGTGTTCGGTTCGAAATGTGTTCATTCACCGTTCAGCGATGAGGGTCATTTCTGGTTGAATGGCTACGTAAATAAGCAAAATTGCCGCATTTGGAGTGAAGAGCAACAAGAACTGCCCATTCATCCCGAAAAATGCACTGTTTGGTGTGGTTTGTACGCTGGTGGAATCATTGGACCGTATTTTTTCAAAGATGCTGTTGGACGCAACGTTACGGTGAATGAACACATTTCGAACCGAACACTGATTTTGGTAATAAAATTCAATGATTTGCAAGCATTGCTCGTTAGTAAGTCTATTCATGATGAAATGTCAAAGCATACTGAGCATCTTTCTCTTTGATCTGTCAAATACTAATGCATGAAAATCCTAACCTCAAAAAAATCACCCTTTATATAAATTTTGCGCTTCGCTTTTGTGGGATGTTTTTTCAATGTTGCATTTTTAATACGTGCGCATAGTATGTGACTCCACCTTAAACATCGAGCGCATTTGAGGGCGCAACACATATGATTTGTATTTGTTTACTGTTCAAAAATGCTTTACAGTCTGTAAAATCGAGAAGTTCTTTTATTAAATCACTAGCTGACCCTGGACAGCTCCGCTGCGCCAATTTTACTTTATATGGAACAAAATTTTCCTAGGAATATTTATTTTCGACAATTAAAGATCTTTTGTGAAATACCATGCTACAAAAATAGTATATCATTTGACTAACAGTTTAACAATATAAGTGCCTTTATCTGAATCCCATATGATCTTTATTGGTCTACGAATTTAAGTTTGGATGTAAGGTGTACTCCATTCTTAAAATACTTCATTTAAGCCCGATATTTTCATGATGTCTGATTTAGGGGTGTTTTAGAGGGAGAGGTGGTCCCCCAGATACTTGGCCCTGAAAAGATATCAGCATCCTGCTCTTCTCTAAAATACCATTTATATAAACCTCATATTGCCATTGGCTTAAGAGGAGTTTACAGGATGAGGCGTCCCCCAAACACATGGCCCCAAAATAGGTTATCAAATCCGTTTTCTAATCTCAAATTCCTTTCATTTGAGCCACATATTGGACCATGCCATTTTTTCCATTTGGGGGTGTTTTGGGAAAGGGGTGATGCCCAAAAGACATGGTACTACATTCGGATATCAAATTCGTATTCTACTCCCAAATACCTTTATTTGAGTCCCATATTGCGATGGTCACTAAAAAATTGGGTATCAATTCTTGCGAAAATGGGTATCAATTCTTGCTTTACACCCCAATACCTTTCATTTAAGCTCCACATTGACATGGTGGGTAAATATGCCCGATTTAGGGGTGTTTTGGCGATTGGGGTGGTCCCCCAAACACTAAGCCCGGAAAATATATCAGCAACGTGCTCTATTCTCATTTATCTATATATGTATCATTTATTTGAACTCCATATTGCCATTGGCCTCAAAATTTGATATCAAATTCGTTTTCTAATCTCATTTAAAC
>NW_026739388.1:27339-34839 GCF_963082655.1 Stomoxys calcitrans
TTATGCGCGGTATCTCTTTTTAGGCAAACAAAGAATATTGAACTGTTATGCTATTGGAGCAATATCAAGTTATAGTCCGATTCGGACCATAAATGAATGCTGAACATTGTAGAAGTGTAATATTTCAGTTCATTCGGATAAGAATTGCGCCTTGTAGGGGCTCCAAAAGCAAAATCGGGATATAGGTTTATATGGAAGCTGTATCAAGCTATTGATCAAGTTGCAGAAAAATTTCGAAGAGCCTAATACAACTCACTGTGTCTTTTATGGGTCCAAAACCTTAAATCGAGAGATCGGTCTATATGGCAGCTATACTCAAATCTGACCAAATTGAGGAAGGACGTCGAAGAGCCTAACGCAACTCGCTGTCCCAAATTTCAGCGATTTTGGACAATAAATGCGCCTTTTACGGCCTCAAAACCTAAAACCGAGAGATCGGTCTATATTGCAGCTATATCCAAATCTGGACCGATCTAGCCCAAATTATGGAAGGATGTTAAAGGGCTTAACACAACTCACTGTCTCAAATTTCAGCAAAATTGGATAATAAATGTGGCTTTTATGGGCCTAAATTGATGAATGATGTCAAAGGACCTAACCCAACTCACTGTCCCAAATTTCAGCAAAATCGGATAATAAATGTGGCTTTTATTTGCCTAAGACCCTAAATCGGAGGATCGGTCTATATGACAGCTATGTCCAAATCTGGACCATTCTGAGCCAAATTGATGCATGATATCGAAGGGCCTAACGCAACTCAGTGTCCCAAATTTCAGCAAAATCGGATAATAAATGTGGCTTTTATGGGCCTAAGACCCTAAATCGTCGAATCGGTCTATATGGGGGCTATATCAAGATATAGTCCGATATAGCCTATCTTCGAACTTAACCTGCTTATGGACAAAAAGGATCTGTGCAAAGTTTCAGTTCAATATCTCTAAGTTTAAAGACTGTAGCGTGATTTCAGTAGACAGACGGACGGACATGTCCAGATCGTCTTAGATATTTACGCTGATCAAGAATATATATACCTTATAGGGTCGGAAATGGATATTTCAATGTGTTGCAAACGGAATGACAAAATTAATATACCCCCATCCTACGGTGGTGGGTATAAAAACCTCTAGTCGGCCGATAATTACTGTCAAGGTGTAACTGTATCGCAATTTTGAGATCTTTAGCCCAATCCGTAAATAACGTACCATTTCGTACGTTTAAGTACCTATATGTACAAATTTCAAAACAATCTTCTAGTCGTCCATTACATACTGACAAGATGTACCTTTGTCTTTAATATCACAGATGTATTGTAGCTCAGTCTGTATATAAAGTGGCACTTTGTACGTTTTAGTGCCAAAATTAACGAATATCTAACAAATTTTCTAGTCGCTCGGTACATAGTGCCCAGATGAAACTATATTCCAAATTTCACAGCTGTAGCTCAATTCGTAACAAAAGTATCATATTGTACGTTTTTGTACCAAAATTTGCGAATATCAACAAAATCTTCTAGTCGTCCGGTACATACTGCCAAGATGTGCCTGTATCCCAAATTTCAGATCTGTAGCTCAAGCTATAAAGAAAGTACTAAATAGTACCTATTACAGTAATTAAGTCCTTTTTATTCCTTTTACTCCTTGTATGATTTCAACATTTCATATTTGGTACAACTTATCGTATATCTCTCAAGACATCGATCATTTTTAGCAAATTTTTATACCCTCCACCATATCGTCATTCTTTTTGTAACTACTGGAAATATTCGTCTGAGACACCATAAACTATATATAATCTTGATCGTCGTGACCTTTTTTGTCGATTTAGCCATGTCCGTCCATCTGTCCGTACGTCCGTTTGTCTGTCGAAAGCACGCTAACTTTCGAATGAGTAAAGCTATCCGCTTCAAATTTTGCACAAATACATCTTATTGGTGGAAGTCGGTTGGGATTGTAAATGGGTCATATCGTTCCATGTTTTGCTATAGCTGCCATATAAACCGATCTTGGGTCTTGACTTCTTGAGTCTCTAGAGGGCGCAATTCTTATCCGATTGGAACGAAATTTAGCAAGACGTGTTTTGTTATAATATCCAACAATTGTGCAATGTATGTTTCAAATCGGTCCATTAACTGATATAGCTGCCATAGCGGGTAGATCTACCACATCGAATTTAACATTATTTACAGATTACTGTATGACCGCCCTCGAGCGAGGTAAACAAGTAGAAGTTATTTACACTGACTTAAGCAAAGCTTTTGATAAAGTTTCGCATAGTATTTTACTTGCTAAGTTACAGAATCTAGGTTTGCATTCAAATTTTCTAAAATGGATTCATTCATATCTAACTAACAGAGTGTGTAAAGTTAAAGTTGAAGGATACGTGTCTCAGCCATATTTTCAGACATCGGGAGTACCTCAGGGTAGCATCCTTGGCCCACTTCTTTTTAACTTATTTATCAATGACATCTCTTCATGTTTTTCGCATTCCAATTTTCTTTTGTATGCTGATGACTTGAAATTTTTTACTAAAATTGAGTCTCTACAAGATATAAATGATTTGCAAGTTGATTTAGATAACTTAGTCATGTGGTGCAACATCAATAAGCTTTTTTTGAACCTTTCAAAATGTTTTCACGTTTCTTATTTTAGATCACTTAATCCCATTCAACCAACCTTCAAAATTGGCAGCCACAATCTTACTAAGGTAACTTCCATTCGTGATCTAGGCATTATATTTGATACATCACTATCATTTATTCCACATATAGACCACATTATTCCTGAGGCCTACAAGGTTCTTGCATTTATCAAAAGAAATTGTGCGGAATTTTCTGATCCTAATACCGCAAAATTAATTTATACGGCATTTGTTAGATCTAAACTAGAATACGCTTCAATTGTTTGGGATCCTCAATGTAGTGCTCACATTGTTCGCATTGAGAGAATTCAAAAAAACTTTACAAAGTTTGCCCTTAAAAACTTATTTCCTGCTCAGATGCCTCCATATAGATCTAGATTTTTGTTACTTGGCTTGCAATCCTTAGAATCTCGTAGAAAATATCAATCGGCTTGCTTCATATTTGACTTGCTTAATAATAATATTGATTCACCGGATTTGTTGTCTTTAGTTCCAACATTTGTTCCTCCAAGAAGCTTACGAGTTGTAAATTTGTTTGACATACCGTTCCACCGCACCAACTATGCGAGAAATGGGCCTTTAACACGAACTTTTTTGAATTTAAATTTTATCAACAACAGGCTTCAAAGGGAGTCAAAACCATGTATTGATTTTAGCACATCAAAAGAAATTTTTAGATCCATTTTATATTATATATTTTTGTAGCATGCACCTCTTTATTATCATACATTACTATTTAAAAATTTGTTACGGAAATCATCTTAGTCTGTAAGGATATTTGTTCCATTGACTAATAAACAAATAAATAAATAAATACATTTGGGTATATAAACCGATCTTTTGTCTTGACTTCTTGAGCCTCTAGAGCAATTCTTATCCGATTGGAATGACGTGGCACGACGTGTTTCGCTATGACTTCCAACAACTGTGCCATGTATGGTTCAAATCGGTCAATATCCTGATATAGCTGCCATATAATCCGATCTTGAATCTTGACTCCTTGAGCCACTAGACGGCGAAATTCTTACCCGATTTAAATGAAAGCTTGCACGAAGTATTTTGTTATGATATCCAACAATTGTGCCAAATAGGTTCAAATCGGTTCATAACCTGATATAGCTGTCTTATAAACAGATCTGTGGACTTGACTCCTTGATCTCCTAGAATGCGCAATTCCTATCCGATTTGGCTGAAATTTAGCATGACGTATTTAATTATGACTATCAAGAACTGTGCCAAATAAGGTTGAAATCCGTCCATAACCTGATATAGCTGCCATAAAAATCAATTTGGGATCTTGACTTCTTGAGTCTCTAGGGGTCCAATTATCGACATCGATCTCTCTATTTTACTTCTTGAGCCCCCAAAGGTCGAAATTCTTATTCGAATTAGCTGACATTTTACACAGGTCTCCAACATATAATTTAATTGTGATCCGAACCGAACCATATCTTGATATCGCTCTAATAGCAGAGAAAATGTTTTCTTATATCCTTTTTTGCTTAAGAAGAGATGCCGAGAAAAGAACTTGACAAATGTGATCTACGGTGGAGGGTATATAAGATTCAGCCCGGCCGAACTTAGCACGCTTTTACTTGTTATTTTAACCTTCCCGTTCATTGTTAAACTAAATAAGCTATTTTGTACTTTTTGGTATCATAATGTATGATTTGTTAAAAATTACTTAGTCAGCCAATATATATTTCTTAGCAGAATCTACATGTTAAATTTCAGAGCTCTAGTTTAATGCGTAAAGAAAGTATGAAATGGTACCAAATACGGTACTAAACATTGGTTTCTTCCATTTCCATTACTATTCTTATACCCTCCACCATAGGATGGGGGTATACTAATTTCGTCATTATGTTTGTAACTCCTCGAAATATGCGTCTAAGACCCCATAAAGTATATATATTCTTGATCGTCGTGTCATTTTAAGGCGATCTAGGCACGCTAACTTTCGAAGGAGTAAAGCTAGCCGCTTGAAATTTTGCACAAATACTTTTTATTAGTGTAGGTTGGTTGGTATTGTAAATGGGCTAAATCGGTCTATGTTTTGATATAGCTGCCATGTAAACCGACCTTGGGTCCTGACTTCTTGAGCCTCTAGAAGGTGCAATTCTTATCCGATTTTATTGAAATCGTCCACGTAGTGTTTTGGTATCACTTCCAACAACTACGCTAAGTATGGTTTACATCGGTCCATGTTTTGATATAGCTGCTATATAAACCGATCATGGGTCTTGACTTCTTGAGCCTCTAGTGGGCGCAATTCTGGTCCGATTTAACTGAAATTTTGCACGTATTCATTTGGTATCACTTCCAACAACTACGCTAAGTATGGTTTTAATCGGTCGATGTTTTGATATAGCTGCCATATAAACCGATCTTGGATCTTGACTTCTTGAGCCTCTAGAGGGCGCAATTCTCGTCCGATTTAACTAAAATGGCACGTAGTGTTTTAATACCGATTTCAACAACTGTACTAAGTATGATTTAAATCGGTTCATAATCTGGTATAGCTGTCATTAAACAGATCTTGGATCTTGACTTCTTGAGCCAATGAAGCGCGCAAGTCTCATCCGATTTGGCTGAAATTTTGCATGAGGTGTTTTGTTATGACTTCCAATAACTGTGCTAAATATGGCGTAAGTCGGTATATAACCTGATATAGCTGCCATATAAACCGATCTGGGATCTTGACTTCTTGAACCTCTATAAACCTATCTCCCGATTATGCTTCTAGAGCCGCTACAAGGCGCAATTCTTATCCGAATGAACTGAAATGTTACACAATGACTTCTACAATGTTCAGCATTCATTTATGGTCCGAATCGGACTATAACTTCATATAGCTCCAATAGCATAACAGTTCTTATTCAATATTCTCTGTTTGTGTAAAAAGAGGTACCGCGCATAGAACTCGACAAATGCGATCAATGGTGGAGGGTATATAAAATTCGGCCTGGCCGAACTTAGCACGCTCTTACTTGTTTGATATTTTTTCAATCTTCCCCCTTTATATCGCAACAACAATCATTTAAGCCAAATTCAAAAGTTCTAGCTCCACCCGTTCGCCCTATGCAAAGTTCACCTATTTTGTACCATTTTTGGTAATTTTTGTTTCTAAATGTCCCAAAACTCTTTTGGCATTCCAATCTAGGTTGCCATAGCGTACTTTAATTTCAAAATTCAAAGCTTTAGCTCTATTAACAAACATGGTACCAAAAAGTACCAATTGTGGTACTAAACGTACCATTTTCCCCACTTCCGGTATTTCCGGTATATTTTGGGAAATTTTTGTAACCAAAACTTGTTTTGAGACGCTCTTTGAGCCCAAAATCGTAATTCCTGCCCCATCCGTTCCCGCTGGGAAAAATGTCACCATTTCGTACTTTTTAGTGCCTTAACGTACGAATATCACAAAACCCCATGATTTGATATCCGACCGGACTCTCCCATACCCCAATTTGCAAAAACCCCTGATCTCGGAGATGCGTGTACCAATTTAAGCGAAATTTTGTATGCCAACTTATGGTACACCAAAAACACGAAATTTGTATAACATTTTTGGGTCAAAAAACCGGGGGGACGCCCCATCACAAAACCCACCCGGACGGACATGTTTACGATTGGGACAATATGGGTATTAAATGAAAGGTATTTAATAATAGAGCACAAACTTGGTATACAAATTTCGACCAAAGTGTTCGCAATGTCCTCCACCCCCAAAAAACCGCCCAACCGGACTCTTTGGGCAATCTGGGTATCAAATGAAAATTATTTTAAAGTAGAGTACAAATCTGACATGGAAATGTATTCCTTGGTGCCTGAGGAGCCTCCCCACCCCACAAAGCCCACCGCAGGGCATATTTACCAATTGGTAAATATGGATATCCTATGAAAGGTATTAAAAAGCAGCATAAGAATCTGATACAAAAATTTATTTCTTGGTATATGAGGCGTCTCCCCATCCCCAAAACCCCTCAGCAGGACCAAAATTGAACTGAATGTTGGAGACCATAGTAGAAGTCATTGTGTAAAATTTCAGCCAATTCGAGTAAGAATTGTGCCATTTAGGACTTCTAATAACACAGTTATTAGAAGTCATATCGAATTTCAGCTAATCGAATTGCAGCTATATCAAAACATGGACCGATATTGCCCATTTACAATCCCAACCGACATATACTAATAAGAAGTATTTGTGCAAAATTTCAAGCGGCTATCTTTACTCCTCGAAAGTTTGATTGCTTTCGACAGACGGACGGACATGGCTAGATCGACTTAAAATGTCATGACGATCAAGAATATATATACTTTATGGGGTCTTAGTCGCATATTTCGAGGTGTTACAAACGGAATGACGATATTAATATACCCCACATCCAATGTTGGAGGGTATAATAATATATGAAGGCGGATCATATTAGGATGGGACAGTAATAATAGGTCTTTGGTTAGGTTAGGTTGAAAAGGGGGTGCAGATATTAATCCCCCTCATGCCACTATGGACATACACCTAAGCCAGTAATCGGCTTGGAATTCTGTACTACTTACAAAATCCTTCATTGTTTTCAATACCACTCCCCTAAGGTGGTTCATATCTGATATTGTGTCTGTACCGGTATTTGTTGGACGCAAAAACCGGGCAATGACAAAGGAAATGCTCCGACGTCTCATCATCTTCCCCTCATGCTCTACGCATGCTATCACTTGCCTCGCTGATTTTACATAAGTGAGCTCGTAGTCCTATGTGACCCGTTATGATACCAATAGCTGTACTGACCTCCTTCTTGCTTCCTTTCAGTAATAGCCTCGTCCTTTCACGATCTGGATCCACAATGTTGCATGCGCATTCGT
>NW_026739388.1:39839-61280 GCF_963082655.1 Stomoxys calcitrans
CTCTATTTGAGCCCCATATTGTGATGGTCACAAACAAATTGCTGTTTGTGGGGTATTTTGGGAAAGGGGTACCCCCAGAAAAATGGTCCCAAAAATGGGTATCAATTCTTGCTCTACCCCCCAATACCTTTCATTTAAGCTCCACATATATCTATATATAATTTATTTGAACCCCATATTGCCATTGCCCTCAAAATTGGATATCAAATTCGTTTTCTAATCTCATTTAAATTCCTTATTGCAAAAGTCAGCAAATATGTCCGGTTTGGGGTATTGGCTCTAAAAACTATGAATATTTAGTTCCACACTCTCTTTAAGACCCAATTTATCTTGGTGAGCAAATACATCCTATTTGGGGGTTGTTATGGTGGTGGAACGTCCGCTAGACAGTTGGTCCCTAATGTTGATATCAGATACGTGGTCTACTCCCACATACCTTTAATTTGAGCCCCATATTTCCATAGTCGGCGAACATGACCGGCTTAGGGGGTGTTTTGGGGGATGGACGGCCACTCAGTGAGTTCAAATCGGTCCATAACCTTATATAGTTGTCATATAAACCGACCTTGGGTCTTTACTTCTTGTGCCTCGCTATTCTTATCCAATTTGAATGAGTTTTTGCACGTAGTATTTTTTTATGATATCCAACAACTGAGCCAAATATGGTTCAAATCGGTTCATAACCTGATATAGCTGCCATATAAACCGATCTTGGGTCTTGACTTCTTGAGCCTCTAGAGTGCGCAATGCTTATCCGATTGGAATGAAATTTTGCACAACGTCTTTTATTATGATATCCAACAACTTTGCCAAGTATGGTTCAAATCGGTCCATAACCTGATATAGCTGCCACATAAACCGATCTTGGGTCTTGACTTCATGAGCCTCTAGAGGGCGATTGGCATGAAATTTTGCATGACGTGTTTTGTTATGATATCCAACAACTGTGCCAAGTATGGTTCACAACGGTCCATGTTTTTATATAGCTGCCATATAAACCGATCTGGGATCTTGACTTCTTGAGCCTCTAGAAGTCGCAATTATTATCCGATTTGCCTGAAATTTTGTACGACGAATTCTCTCATGACCATCAACACACGTGTGTATTATGGTCTGAATCGGTCTATAGCCCGATATAGCTCCCATATAAATCGATCTCTCTATTTTACTTCTTGAGCGCAATTCTTATTCGAATTGGCTGACATTTTACACAGGTCTCCAACGTATAATTTAATTGTGGTCCAAACCGGACCATATCTTGATATCGCTTTAATAGCAGAGCAAATCTTTTCTTGTATCCTTTTTATACCCTCCACCATAAGATGGTGGTATACTAATTTCGTCATTCTGTTTGTAACTACTCGAAATATTCGTCTGAGACCCCATAAAGTATATATATTCTTGATCGTCGCGACATTTTATGTCGATCTAACCATGTCCGTCCGTCTGTCCGTCCGTCCGTCCGTCTGTCTGTCGAAAGCACGCTAACTTCCGAAGGAGTAAAGCTAGCCGCTTGAAATTTTGCACAAATACTTCTTATTAGTGTAGGTCGGTTGGTATTGTAAATGGGCCATATCGGTCCATGTTTTGATATAGCTGCCATATAAACCGATCTTGGGTCTTGACTTCTTGAGCCTCTAGAGTGCGCAATTCTTATCCGATTGGAACGAAATTTTGCACGACGTGTTTTGCTGTGATATCCAACAACTGTGCCAAATATAGTTCAAATCGGTTCATAACCTGATATAGCTGCCATATAAACCGATCATGGGTCTTGACTTCTTGAGCCTCTAGCGTGCGCAATTCTTATTCGATCAGAACGAAATTTGGCACGACGTGTTTTGTTATGATATCCAACAACTGTGCCAAGTATGGTTCAAATCGGTACGTAACCTGATATAGCTGCCATATAAACCGATCTTGGATCTTGACTTCTTGAGCCTCTAGCGTGCGCAATTCTTATTCGATCAGAATCAAATTTTGCACGACGTGTTTTGTTATGATATCCAACAACTGTGCCAAGTATGGTTAAAATTGGTCCATAACCTGATATAGCTGCCATATAAACCGATCTTGGGTCTTGACTTCTTTAGCCTCTAGAGTGCGCAATTCTTATCCGATTGAAATGAAATTTTGCACGACGTGTTTTGTTATTATATCCAACAACTGTGCCAAGTATGGTTAAAATCGGTACATAACCTGATATAGCTGCCATATAAACCGATCTTGGGTATTGACTTCTTGAGCCTCTAGAGGGCGCAATTCTTATCCGATTGGAATGGAATTTCGCACGATGTGTTTTGTTATGATACCCAACAACTGTGCCAAGTATGGTTCAAATCGGTCCATAACCTGATATAGCTGCCATATAAACCGATCTTGGGTCTTGACTTCTTGAGCTTCTAGAGGGCGCAATTTCCATTCGATTAGGCTGAAATTTTGCATGACGTATTTTATTTTTACTTTCAACAACTGTGTCAAATAAGGTTCAAATCGGTTCAAATCGGTTCATAACCTGATATAGCTGCCATATAAACCGATCTGGGATCTTGACTTCTTGACCCCTAGAGGACGCAATTATTATCCGATATGCCTGAAATTTTGTACGACGGATTCTCTCATGACCATCAACAAAGTGTTATACTTTCAACAACTGTGTCAAATAAGGTTCAAATCGGTTCAAATCGGTTCATAACCTGATATAGCTGCCATATAAACCGATCTGGGATCTTGACTTCTTGACCCCTAGAGGACGCAATTATTTTCCGATATGCCTGAAATTTTGTACGACGGATTCTCTCATGACCATCAACAAAGTGTTTATTATGGTCTGAATCAGTCTATAGCCCGATACAGATCCCATATAAATCGTTCTCTCTATTTTACTTCGTGAGCCCCAATGGGCGCAATTCTTATACGAATTGGCTGAAATTTTACACAGGTCTCCAACATATAATTTAATTGTGGTCCGAACCGGACCATATCTTGATATCGTTTTATTAGCAGAGCAACTCTTTTCTTATATCCTTTTTTGCCTAAGAAGACATGCCGGGAAAAGAACTCGACAAATGGGATCCATGGTGGAGGGTATATAAGATTCGGCCCGCCCGAACTTAGCACGCTTTAACTTGTTATATATAAGAGAAGATAGCTGCCATGTATACCGACCTGCCGATAAAGGGTCTGAAGCCCATAATAACTTTATTTATTACCCGATTTTGCTGAAATTTTAAACAGAGGGTTATTTTAAGCCTCCTGACATCTGATCTAAATATGGATCAAATCGGCCTATATTTAGGTTTAGCTGCCATACAGACCGATCTCCAGATAAAGGGTCTGAAGCCCATTAAAGCGTTATTTTTAACCGATTTCGATGAAACTTGAAACATTATGTAGCTTTACGCCTCCTTAAGTAGGACTCAAATATGGTTCAGATCGGAGTATAATTAGATATAGCTGCCATACAACCGATCTCCCGGTAAAGGGTCTGAAGCGAATAAAAGATTTTTTTTATCCGATTTCGCTGAAATTTGAAGCAGTAAGAAGTTTTAGGCCACCCGCCATCCGATCCAAATATTGTAAAGATCGGACTGTATTTAGATATATGTGTCATATAGACCGATGTGCCGATTATGGGTCTGAAACTCATTAAAGCTTTAGTTATTACCCGATATTGTTGAAATTTGAAAGTTATCTAATTTTCACCTTATTGTGACGAAAGGGGTTTTACATGTATACCTGAGGTAGTGGGTATCCAAAGTTCGGCCCGGCCGAATTATTATACCCACCACCATGGGAGGATTTCGTAGCGCAAAGGTTAGCATGTCCGCCTATGACGCTGAACGCCTGGGTTCGAATCCTGGCGAGACCATAAGGAAAATTTTCAGCGGTGGTTTTGCCCATCTAAGGGCGGCAACATTTGTGAGGTAATATGCCATGTAAAACTTTTCTCCAAAGAGTTGTCGCACTGCGGCACGCCGTTCGGACTCGGCTATAAAAAGGAGGCACCTTATCATTGAGCTTAAACTTGAATCGGACTGCACTCATTGATATGTGAGAAATTTGGCCATGTGCCTTAGTGGAATGTTCATGGGCAAAATTTGCATAGGATGGGCGTATACTAATCTAGTCATTCCGTTTGTAACACCTCGAAATATTCGTCTAAGACTCTATGTCCGTCTAGCCAGTTCCATCCGTCCGTCTGTCGAAATAACGATAGAGGTCGAACACGTAATACTAGCCACTTGAAATTTCGTTCGGGATTGCAAATGGGCCGTATCGGTTCAGATTTAGATATACCTCTCACATAAACCGGTCACCCGATGTGATTTCTTCAGCCGCTTGAAGCAGCAATTTTTGTCCGATTTGGCTGAAATTTTGCATGTAGTGTTCCGATATGACTTCCAAGAACTGTGCCACACACGGTGCAAATCGGTCTACAACCTGATATAGCACCCATATAAACGGACATCCCCATTTGACTTCTTGAGCCCTTACAAGCCGCAATTTTTAATTGATTTTGCTGACATTTTGAATGCGATGTTTTGTTACGACTTCCAACAATTGTACCATATACGGTCTCTCGATCATCCTTGTCCGGTTCCTAGAAGCTTAAATTTTTGGTGGTTTGACAGAGGTTTGATTAAAATTATGCCCTTCAACTATATTTATCTTTCATAAATCTTAGTAGGATCCATGATGGCGAGTTCCCAAGATTCTGCCAAGCCGAACTTAGCACGCTTTTACTTGTATAATGCTTACTTCCAACATATAAAAAGAATTTATTATTTTCTTAGGACATCTGCCGTGTTCAGAAAAACGTATTCTGGAATCAATAAGCAATAGAGGCTTTCGATTTCCTTCCCATATTCTGCCCATTTTCCCATTGGGCACTTATTTGTATCAATGCAATGTCACAGCATAATAGCACTCAATAGGTGAGAGTAAGAGATTAGTTAGATGTGCGTGGCATTCCAGTGGGAAAAGGTAATCAATGGGATACCTTCTCATATCTCATTGATTACCTTTTCCGGTAATCTCCACAACTTATTGATTCCAGAATACGTTATTCTTAACAGAGGTTATGTTCTAGGAAAAGACTACATTTTTTATGTGTTCGAAGGAAGCATTATAAAATTCGTTTAATAGAATACATTATTTAACAATGTATTTGCAATGAATTTTATAACTAACGCATTAAATTTACAATTTCATAAAAAATCTCATTATTTATCTCCCGAAAAACATTAAATAATTTATTATGCAAAATGCAAAAATAACAAAAAATCTGTTTTATTATTAAACTAGCTGACCCGGGCCCGCTCCGCTGCGCCTTCTGTTACTTTATATGGAACAAAAGTTTCCTTGGATTATTTATTTTCGACAATTAAAGAGCTTTTAGTGAAAAACCATGCAAACTTGACTAACGGTTTAACAATATAAGTGCCTTTATCTGATCTTTATTGGTCTACGAATTTAAGTTTGGACGTAAGGTGTACTCCATTCTTAAAATACTTTTTTTCAGCCCGATATTCTCATGATTTTTCTGATGTGTTTTCGGAGGTGAGGTGGTCCTCCAGACAGAAAAAATATCAGCATTATGCTCTTCTTCCAAATACCATTTATTTAAACCCCATATTGCCATTGGTTTAGGGGAGTTTACCCGATGAAGCGTCCCCCAACAACATGGCCTAAAATAGGTTATCAAATTCGATTTTTAATCTTAAATATCTTTCATTTGAGCCCCATATTGGCATGGTCGAAAAATTTTTAACCTTTGGGGGGTGTTTTGAGGAAGGGGTAAATACATGGTCCTTAATTTGGATATCAAATTCGTTTTCTATTCCCAAATACCTCTAAATTGAGCCTCATATTACGATGGTCACTAAAAAATTGCTGTTTGTAGGGTATTTTGAGAGAGGGTAGACCAGAAAATTGGTCCCGAAATGGATATCGATTCTTGCTCTACCCCCAATATTTTATTTAAGCTCCACTCTTAAATAGTGGGTAAATATGCCCGATTTAGAGGTGTTTTGTCGATTGGGGTGGTCAACCAAACACAAAGCCCGGAAAATATATCAGCAATGTACTCTATTCTCATATATCTATATATAATTTTTTTGAACCCCATATTGCCGTTGGCCTCAAAATTGGATATCAAATTCGTTTTCTAATCTCATTTAAACTCCTTATTGCAAAAGTCTGCAAATATGTCCGGTTTGGGGTATTGGCCCTAAAAACTATGAATGTTTAGTTCCACTTTCTTTAAGACTCAAATTGTCTTGGTGAGCAAATACGTCCTATTTGGGGGTTGTTATGGTGGTGGGATATCCGCTTGACAGTTGGCCCTTAATGTTGATATCAGATACGTGGTCTACTCCCAAATACCTTTAATTTGAGCCCCATATTTCCATACTCGGCAAACATGACCGGCTGGGGGGGGGGCTGGTGTTTTGTTATTCGTGTCCTACTTTAAAACCCTCTTATTTGAGCCTCATATTGCAATAGTCAAAAAAAATACTTGCTATTTGGGAGGTGTTGTGGGGGTGGGGTGGCCCCATAGACACTTTTCCCGAATATTGATATCAGATTCGTGCTTTACTTCCAAACACCTTTCATTTGAGCCTCATATTGCTATGGCCGTTAATTTGTACCCTTTGGGGGATGTTTTTGGTGAGAGGCGGCCCCCCCAACACTTGGTCCCATATTTCGATATCCGATTCGAATTCTACACTCAAATATCTTTTATTTAAGGCCCATATTCCCATGGTCAGTAAATAAGTCCTGTTTGGGGAAGGGGTGGACCCCCAGAAACGTTGTCCCACATTTGGATATCAAATTTGTATTCTACTCGCAAACACCTCTCATTTGAGCCCCATATTGCCATGGTCGGTAAATATGTCCGATTTAGGGGTGTTTTGGTGCTTGGGGTGGTCCTCCTAGCACTTGGTCCGACAATTGGATATCAGATACGTTTTCTTATCCTAAATACCTTTCATTTGAGTCTCATATTGTCGTGATTGGTCTAAGTATATTTTTGGTAGGTTTTAGGGTGGGGCGGACCCCCTAGGTACCCCATCCGAAATTTGGATACCAAATTTTTATTTTTTGGCTACTATATGAGAGCACACAAAATTTCGCTTCAATCGAACCACCCATCTCCGAGATCTAGCGTTTCTGAAAATTAGGGTAAGGGGGAGGGTCTGCCCCTCCTTCAAATATCAAAAAATTTTGTGCCCTATTTCCACCATTATGCACCATCTGTGAAAATTTCAGGAAAATCGGTTCAGCCGTTTCTGAGTCTATAAGAAACACACAAACAAACAAATCTACAAACAAACACATATTGATTTTTATATATATAAGATATAGTATTAAGAATTTTAAACGCTGTTATGACTTTGAAAAAGTTTGCTTTTTTAGGAGGCGAGAATTTATTCGGGAGATCGGTCTATATGGCAATTATATCCAAATCTGGTTTGATTTAGAATGTATTTGGCATATATTTGAGGGCTATAATGTTAAACCTACTGTTTCAAATTTCATCAACACGGGATGAAAAATGGTCCTTTAATGGGGTCAATACTCAATATAGGGAAAACGGTCTGTATGGCAGGTATATCCCAATATGGTTAGATCTGTACGATATTCAACAACAAGGGTAGAGGTCCATCAAAACTCACTGTTTCAAATGTTATCTAAATCGGATGAAAAATGCTCCTTTTATAGGTTTAATACCCTATATCGGCAGATCGGTCTATATGGCAGCTATATCCATATATGATACGATCTGGACCACATTTAACAAGAATGGGTAGGTACCTACCAAAACTCATTGTATAAAATTTCATCGAAATCGGATGAAAAATGCTCCTGTTAAAGTTCAATACTCTTTATCGGAAGATCGGTCTGCATGGAGCTATATCGAAATATAGCCCGATCTGAACCACATTTAATAAGAATGGAAATGAGTCTACCAGAACTCAATGTGCCAAATTTCATCTAAACGGGTGAAAAATTCCCATTTTGGCTTAAATAATTGTTGTTGCGAAAAAAGGGGGTAGAGAGAAAAAATATGAAAAATATTAGGTTGCCCAAAAAGTAATTGCTGATTTTTCATATAGTCGGCATTAATCGAATTGGATCGTCCTGTAACTGAGCGTGAGATAGGAGAGAAGTTAAATATACCAAAGTCAACCGTTCATTATCACATAAAAAGTCTTGGACTGGTGAAAAAGCTTGATATTTGGGTACCACATGTATTGAAAGAAATTCATTTAACAAACCGAATCAACGCTTGTGATATGCACCTTAAACGCAATGAATTCGATCCGTTTTTAAAACGAATCATAACTGGAGATGAAAAATGGATTGTTTACAACAACGTTAGTCGAAAACGATCATGGTCCAAGCATGGTGAACCAGCTCAAACCACTTCAAAGGCTGATATCCACCAAAAGAAGGCAATGCTGCCTGTTTGGTGGGATCGGAAGGGTGTGGTATATTTTGAGCTGCTTCCAAGGAACCAAACGATTAATTCGGATGTTTACTGTCAACAATTGGACAAATTGAATACAGCCATCAAGGAGAAGCGACCAGAATTGCTCAATCGTAAAGGTGTCATATTCCACCAGGACAACGCTAGACCGCACACATATTTGGTCACTCGCCAAAAACTGAGTAAGCTTGGCTGGGAACTTTTGATGCATCCACCATATAGCCCTTACCTTGCACCATCAGACTACCATTTATTTCGATCTTTGCAGAACTCCTTAAATGGTAAAACTTTCGGCAATGATGAGGCTATAAAATCGCACTTGGTTCAGTTTTTTGCAGATAAAGGCCAGAAGTTCTATGAGCGTGGAATACTAAATTTGCCAGGAAGATGGGAAAAGGTTATCGAACAAAATGACAATTATATATTTGGAATCCGCAATCACTTTTTAGGCAACCCAATAGTACTGCAAACGGGAGAAACGTATATTTAGTGCTGTATTTGATAACATTTCGTATATTATTTACGGATTGAACTAGAGCTCTGAAATTTAACATGTAGGTTTAACTACGAAATCAATGTTGGCTGACTAAGGGATTTTTTCACAAATCGTACATTTTGGTACCATGATAAGTGATTCTGCACCTGGAATGTACGCACTCTTTATAGAGAAGGTGCAGTATACGCGCTGGCGGATGTATTAGGGAAGTACAAGGCAGATATTACCGCCTTACAGGAAGTGCGATGGACACGAGGCATGAAATTGGCTGTTGATTTTTGGTGAGTCGGAGACTGAAACACCCTATCTCCGCTTTACTCCGGTGGATGAGAGGCTAGCCACAATCTGCATAAAAGCCAAATTCTTCAACATCAGCCTTATTTGTACCCATGCCCCGACAGAAGAAAAAGACGAGCAGACCAAAGATATTTTCTACGAGCACCTAGAGAGAGAATATGACCCCTGCCCCGCCCATGATATTAAAATCGCTCTGGGAGATTTTAATGCGAAGATAGGGAAGGAAGACATTTTTGGTCCAACAGTCGGAATGTTTGTACGATTCGGATAATTACCTTGTTGCAGCAAAGGTTCGCACCCGTTTGAACATGGCGAGGAAAGTACGATCTGATACTGCACGGAAGCTGGCAGCGGCATACATCACTCGACTGACCCAACTGCTTGATGAAAGCACTCCTTGTTCCGATGATATAATGGCGCAGTGGCAAACAATTGCCCACTCCATGGAAAATGCCGCGAAATCCGTACTTGGGTACCGGAAGCCTCCTCCAAAAAACCCATGGTACGACCAAGAGTGTCGAGATGCTACTGAAGCTAAGAATGTCGCATATAGAGCAACCCTGCAATCGGTAGCAACGCGCCAAATGAAGGAGAGGTATCGGGAGAAAAGGAGAGAGGAGAAACGTCTATTCCGCAGAAAGAAAAAGGAAATGGAAAGACGTGAGTGTGAACTTATTGAGATGTTCAGGAGTCAGAATGAAGTCCGGAAATTTTACCAAAGAATTAAACATCAAACCGATGGCTTTGGTACAGGCACATCCTCCTGCAGAGACAAAGAAGGAAATCTGGTAACTGACACAGATAACATGCTGAGGATATGGAAAGAACCAGGCAGCAGGTGGCGACGGGTTACTCGCTGAACTATTTAAGACCGGAGGCGACACGCTGATATGGCGAATGCATCAGCTTGTCTGCGCAATCTGGCTAGAAGAACGCATACCCGATGATTGGAACCTCAGCATACTATGTCCCGTACACATGAAAGGAGACAAGACGGAATGTGCCAACTACAGAGGAATAGGTCTCCTCCCCATCGCATACAAGATACTCTCGACTGTACTGTGTGAAAGATTAGAACCTAAAGTCAATGATATAATTGGGCCCTATCAATGCGGACCTGGTAAATACACCCTGGACCAGATATTCACACTGCGCCAAATCCTGGGAAAGACCCGAGAAGGACAAAACAACACCTAACATCTCTCTGTTGACTACAAAGCCGCTTTCGATACTCTTTTACGTTCAAAGGTATTTCAAGCCATGTCGGAGTTTGGTATCCCTGCAATATTAATAAGACACTGCAGGATGACACTTGCTGACACGCGTTCCCCTGTAAGAATAGGAAAGAATCTCTACGAACCATTTAATACCAAACGAGGTTTCAGACAAGGAGACAGCATATTGTGTGATGTCCCTAGGGACCTTCTCACTCATCGGAGGGCCGCTACAACCCACCCCCAAAGTTACTCTGTGTTCCAAGACTATTTTGTTGCGCATATCTTGGAAAAAAATCAAGCCGATGGGATCATTACTTTAGGAGTTATTGAGGTTTTAGTGAGAATAGTACGCGGACGTGTGAATAGGTCTGTGTGGACCTTGTACTGAATTTCACTAATAAATGCATGTTTTTGGGCATCATTATAATTTTTTTGCATGTTTTTGGGTATCATTATAATTTTTTTCCTATACAATAATGCGTTCAATCGTGACGGAAGAAATAATAAACTTAGTGCTACGTGAAACAAATCGTAAAAGCAGGGAGGTTACAGCTGCATGGAATTCAGCGAATCCCACGAAGAAAAAGGAGTGGTCCCATATTTCGATATCCGATTCGAATTCTACACTCAAATATCTTTTATTTAAGGCCCATATTCCCATGGTCAGTAAATAAGTCCTGTTTGGGGAAGGGGTGGACCCCCAGAAACGTTGTCCCACATTTGGATATCAAATTTGTATTCTACTCGCAAACACCTCTCATTTGAGCCCC
Source organism: Stomoxys calcitrans (assembly GCF_963082655.1). Classification (NCBI taxonomy): domain Eukaryota; kingdom Metazoa; phylum Arthropoda; class Insecta; order Diptera; family Muscidae; genus Stomoxys; species Stomoxys calcitrans. The sequence continues at coordinate 51,117 of NW_026739388.1, forward strand.
ATATTGCCATGGTCGGTAAATATGTCCGATTTAGGGGTGTTTTGGTGCTTGGGGTGGTCCTCCTAGCACTTGGTCCGACAATTGGATATCAGATACGTTTTCTTATCCTAAATACCTTTCATTTGAGTCTCATATTGTCGTGATTGGTCTAAGTATATTTTTGGTAGGTTTTAGGGTGGGGCGGACCCCCTAGGTACCCCATCCGAAATTTGGATACCAAATTTTTATTTTTTGGCTACTATATGAGAGCACACAAAATTTCGCTTCAATCGAACCACCCATCTCCGAGATCTAGCGTTTCTGAAAATTAGGGTAAGGGGGAGGGTCTGCCCCTCCTTCAAATATCAAAAAATTTTGTGCCCTATTTCCACCATTATGCACCATCTGTGAAAATTTCAGGAAAATCGGTTCAGCCGTTTCTGAGTCTATAAGAAACACACAAACAAACAAATCTACAAACAAACACATATTGATTTTTATATATATAAGATATAGTATTAAGAATTTTAAACGCTGTTATGACTTTGAAAAAGTTTGCTTTTTTAGGAGGCGAGAATTTATTCGGGAGATCGGTCTATATGGCAATTATATCCAAATCTGGTTTGATTTAGAATGTATTTGGCATATATTTGAGGGCTATAATGTTAAACCTACTGTTTCAAATTTCATCAACACGGGATGAAAAATGGTCCTTTAATGGGGTCAATACTCAATATAGGGAAAACGGTCTGTATGGCAGGTATATCCCAATATGGTTAGATCTGTACGATATTCAACAACAAGGGTAGAGGTCCATCAAAACTCACTGTTTCAAATGTTATCTAAATTGGATGAAAAATGCTCCTTTTATAGGTTTAATACCCTATATCGGCAGATCGGTCTATATGGCAGCTATATCCATATATGATACGATCTGGACCACATTTAACAAGAATGGGTAGGTACCTACCAAAACTCATTGTATAAAATTTCATCGAAATCGGATGAAAAATGCTCCTGTTAAAGTTCAATACTCTTTATCGGAAGATCGGTCTGCATGGAGCTATATCGAAATATAGCCCGATCTGAACCACATTTAATAAGAATGGAAATGAGTCTACCAGAACTCAATGTGCCAAATTTCATCTAAACGGGTGAAAAATTCCCATTTTGGCTTAAATAATTGTTGTTGCGAAAAAAGGGGGTAGAGAGAAAAAATATGAAAAATATTAGGTTGCCCAAAAAGTAATTGCTGATTTTTCATATAGTCGGCATTAATCGAATTGGATCGTCCTGTAACTGAGCGTGAGATAGGAGAGAAGTTAAATATACCAAAGTCAACCGTTCATTATCACATAAAAAGTCTTGGACTGGTGAAAAAGCTTGATATTTGGGTACCACATGTATTGAAAGAAATTCATTTAACAAACCGAATCAACGCTTGTGATATGCACCTTAAACGCAATGAATTCGATCCGTTTTTAAAACGAATCATAACTGGAGATGAAAAATGGATTGTTTACAACAACGTTAGTCGAAAACGATCATGGTCCAAGCATGGTGAACCAGCTCAAACCACTTCAAAGGCTGATATCCACCAAAAGAAGGCAATGCTGCCTGTTTGGTGGGATCGGAAGGGTGTGGTATATTTTGAGCTGCTTCCAAGGAACCAAACGATTAATTCGGATGTTTACTGTCAACAATTGGACAAATTGAATACAGCCATCAAGGAGAAGCGACCAGAATTGCTCAATCGTAAAGGTGTCATATTCCACCAGGACAACGCTAGACCGCACACATATTTGGTCACTCGCCAAAAACTGAGTAAGCTTGGCTGGGAACTTTTGATGCATCCACCATATAGCCCTTACCTTGCACCATCAGACTACCATTTATTTCGATCTTTGCAGAACTCCTTAAATGGTAAAACTTTCGGCAATGATGAGGCTATAAAATCGCACTTGGTTCAGTTTTTTGCAGATAAAGGCCAGAAGTTCTATGAGCGTGGAATACTAAATTTGCCAGGAAGATGGGAAAAGGTTATCGAACAAAATGACAATTATATATTTGGAATCCGCAATCACTTTTTAGGCAACCCAATAGTACTGCAAACGGGAGAAACGTATATTTAGTGCTGTATTTGATAACATTTCGTATATTATTTACGGATTGAACTAGAGCTCTGAAATTTAACATGTAGGTTTAACTACGAAATCAATGTTGGCTGACTAAGGGATTTTTTCACAAATCGTACATTTTGGTACCATGATAAGTGATTCTGCACCTGGAATGTACGCACTCTTTATAGAGAAGGTGCAGTATACGCGCTGGCGGATGTATTAGGGAAGTACAAGGCAGATATTACCGCCTTACAGGAAGTGCGATGGACACGAGGCATGAAATTGGCTGTTGATTTTTGGTGAGTCGGAGACTGAAACACCCTATCTCCGCTTTACTCCGGTGGATGAGAGGCTAGCCACAATCTGCATAAAAGCCAAATTCTTCAACATCAGCCTTATTTGTACCCATGCCCCGACAGAAGAAAAAGACGAGCAGACCAAAGATATTTTCTACGAGCACCTAGAGAGAGAATATGACCCCTGCCCCGCCCATGATATTAAAATCGCTCTGGGAGATTTTAATGCGAAGATAGGGAAGGAAGACATTTTTGGTCCAACAGTCGGAATGTTTGTACGATTCGGATAATTACCTTGTTGCAGCAAAGGTTCGCACCCGTTTGAACATGGCGAGGAAAGTACGATCTGATACTGCACGGAAGCTGGCAGCGGCATACATCACTCGACTGACCCAACTGCTTGATGAAAGCACTCCTTGTTCCGATGATATAATGGCGCAGTGGCAAACAATTGCCCACTCCATGGAAAATGCCGCGAAATCCGTACTTGGGTACCGGAAGCCTCCTCCAAAAAACCCATGGTACGACCAAGAGTGTCGAGATGCTACTGAAGCTAAGAATGTCGCATATAGAGCAACCCTGCAATCGGTAGCAACGCGCCAAATGAAGGAGAGGTATCGGGAGAAAAGGAGAGAGGAGAAACGTCTATTCCGCAGAAAGAAAAAGGAAATGGAAAGACGTGAGTGTGAACTTATTGAGATGTTCAGGAGTCAGAATGAAGTCCGGAAATTTTACCAAAGAATTAAACATCAAACCGATGGCTTTGGTACAGGCACATCCTCCTGCAGAGACAAAGAAGGAAATCTGGTAACTGACACAGATAACATGCTGAGGATATGGAAAGAACCAGGCAGCAGGTGGCGACGGGTTACTCGCTGAACTATTTAAGACCGGAGGCGACACGCTGATATGGCGAATGCATCAGCTTGTCTGCGCAATCTGGCTAGAAGAACGCATACCCGATGATTGGAACCTCAGCATACTATGTCCCGTACACATGAAAGGAGACAAGACGGAATGTGCCAACTACAGAGGAATAGGTCTCCTCCCCATCGCATACAAGATACTCTCGACTGTACTGTGTGAAAGATTAGAACCTAAAGTCAATGATATAATTGGGCCCTATCAATGCGGACCTGGTAAATACACCCTGGACCAGATATTCACACTGCGCCAAATCCTGGGAAAGACCCGAGAAGGACAAAACAACACCTAACATCTCTCTGTTGACTACAAAGCCGCTTTCGATACTCTTTTACGTTCAAAGGTATTTCAAGCCATGTCGGAGTTTGGTATCCCTGCAATATTAATAAGACACTGCAGGATGACACTTGCTGACACGCGTTCCCCTGTAAGAATAGGAAAGAATCTCTACGAACCATTTAATACCAAACGAGGTTTCAGACAAGGAGACAGCATATTGTGTGATGTCCCTAGGGACCTTCTCACTCATCGGAGGGCCGCTACAACCCACCCCCAAAGTTACTCTGTGTTCCAAGACTATTTTGTTGCGCATATCTTGGAAAAAAATCAAGCCGATGGGATCATTACTTTAGGAGTTATTGAGGTTTTAGTGAGAATAGTACGCGGACGTGTGAATAGGTCTGTGTGGACCTTGTACTGAATTTCACTAATAAATGCATGTTTTTGGGCATCATTATAATTTTTTTGCATGTTTTTGGGTATCATTATAATTTTTTTCCTATACAATAATGCGTTCAATCGTGACGGAAGAAATAATAAACTTAGTGCTACGTGAAACAAATCGTAAAAGCAGGGAGGTTACAGCTGCATGGAATTCAGCGAATCCCACGAAGAAAAAGGAGTGGAAGCCAGTGACATTGGAAGAGTTTGACGCCTTTGTAGCTATTATTTTGTATGCTGGACTCACAAGATCAAACCATGAACCAGCAATGGAATTATGGGACGCGACGCGTTGCCCAATATACAAAGCTGCGTTGTCGTACGATCGCTTCATGTGTATAAAGTTTATTCGATTTGACAATGGAAACACTCCACAACAGGGACTCATCACCAGCAAAACTGCGGCTATTGACGACATTTGGGAAATGTTGGCAGCAGCTTACACTCCTCATGAAGCACTAACAGTTGATGAGCAGTTGTTCCCTTACAGAGGCCGCACCCGCTTCACACAATATATTCCGTCAAAGCCAGCTAAGTATGGTTTGAAAGTATGGTGGTTATGCGACTCACAGAGTTATTATCCTGTGAAGGGAATGATATATTCTGGAAAACTGCCAAACCAACAACAGGAGATAAACCAAGGGCAGAAAGTAGTGCTGGATCTTGTGAAAAATATTTAGATGCTGGCCGTACTATATACGCGGATAATTTCTTCACCACTCTTGACTTGGCGCGTATTTTGAGGAGGAAGCATATGATCATATGTTGGTACAGTGCGCTACAACAAAACATTCATTCCACTGGAGTTCAAGAAAAACCCGAAGCGCACCATCAATAGTACATTATTTGGGTTCAACGAGGGGGATATATCGTTATGCTCATACGTGCCGAAAAAAAGTAAAGTGGTGAACGTGCTCTCCACAATGCACTACACCTGCCTCGTTGACGAGCAAACCGAGAAGCGGAAGCCATATGTCATATTATATTACAACGCCAACAAATGCGGCGTTGATACCACGATGGCCGTTGGCCATGTTTTATAATATGCTGGACGTCGCTGCATAGGCTGCTTTTACGATTTACAACAAAATGAAGCCTATAAAAAGGAGTGACAGACGGCGGTCGTTGTTTATTACAGCTAACGAAACAATTGGCCACACCAAATATCGAAGAACGTGCCCTGAACAACCATATAACCTCCTATCCAAGGATACGCAATGCGATGGAAGCATTCGATGTCAGGGTAAGAAAACCATCTTCAAATTCAAGAATAGAATATATATTTATTTTCATTTCAGGTATTACCAAGACCGATGGAAGGCAATGTACCGTCGTTTGCGGCTAGGTCAAGTAGACCGTCATGTAGGCTTTGCTCTTCTGAGTACGGGTGGCAGCGGAAAACGCGGGCATACTGCTTCGGCTGCGGCAACGCTGTTTGCGGAGAACATAGCACACTTTTACATCGCTGCAACATCGGAGAGTTAATATCCTGCTGGATAAGATTATACGAGGTGCAGATGTGAATAGATATGGCACACTAATCACAAGAGAACACATGCTACTCGCCTATGCCGACGAAGTCAATATCATAAGTCGATCACCGGAAGTAGTAACTGCAGCCTTTGAAAGAATCGAAAGAGACTCAGTGAAAATGGGTCTGGCAGTAAATGGAGATCAGACGAAATGGATGGTTTCAAATCCCAAAACACCTTGTTCAACCGAGCAGATAAAGAACATGGAGAAAGTTGGGAACCACAACTTTCAGATAGTCAATAACTTTATCTACCTCGGCTTCACCGTATTCGAGACGAATAACACCAGTTTGAGATAAAGCGAAGAATAATACTGGCAAGCAGATGCTACTTTGGACTAAGTAAGCAATTTAGAAACAAGGCCACCTCTCGTGCTGTTATATGGTTCTGAAGCATGGGTACTTGTGAAAGCAGATGAGGCAGTGCTTGGAGTATTGGAAAGAAAGAATATAGGCGACGCATGAACCACGAGCTGTATGACGACGATAGCATAGTTACACGCATCAAAATACAACGGCTGCGTTGGCTACGTCATGTTGTCAGAATGGATGAAGAAGTTCCAGCAAAGAAGATTTTGAAGGCAAACACGGGAAGACCAAAATCCCGATGGAAGTATAAAGTGGTGGGAGACACCTTGAAACTTGGTGTCAGAGATTTCAGAATGAGGGCATTAGATCGAACGCTATTCTACGTACGGCTAGTGGAACAAATGTTCTGTCACAGCCAATTAAAGTAAAGTAAAGTAAATTAAGCTAAAGATCTCAAAATTGCGATACAGTTACACCTAGTACGAAGAGTACGAGGAGCATTGTTTGCACAGTGCGACCGGAGAGGGCTAGGAAAATATTTTTAGGCTCAAATTAAGTAGCGTCTCGAAAAAATAAGGTCTAATTGAATTAAAGCTCAGATACACTATAGCAATCAAAATAGATGGCTATATCAGGTTTGAAAATTTATACATTTAGGTACTAAACAAGTAAAAGCGTGCTAAGTTCGGCCGGGCCGAATCTTATATACCCTCCACCATGGATCGCATTTGTCGAGTTCTGTTTCCGGCATTTCTTTTTAGGCAAAAAATATTACAAGAAAAGATTTGCTCTGCTATTAGAGCGATATCAAGATATGGTCCGATTTGGACCACAATTAAATTATATGTTGGAGACCTGTGTAAAATGTCAGCCAATTCGAATAAGAATTGCGCTCTTTGTGAGCTCAAAAAGTAAAATAGAGAGATCGATTTATATGGGAGCTGCATCGGGCTATGGACCGATTCAGACCATAATAAACACGTATGTTGATGGTCATGAAAGAATCCGTCGTACAAAATTTCAGGCAAATCGGATAATAATTGCGACCTCTAGAGGCTCAAGAAGTCAAGATCCCAGATCGGTTTATATGGCACCTGTATCAGGTTATGAACCGACTTGTACTTTATTTGACATAGTTGTTGAAAGTAACAATAAAAAACGTCTTGCGAAATTTCAGCCAAATCGGATAGGAACTGCGCACTTAAGAAGCTCAAGAAGTCAAGTCCCCAGATCTGTTTATATGACAGCTATATCAGGTTATGGACCGATTTGAACCATATGTGGCACAGTTGTTGGATATCATAACAAAATACTACCTGCCAAAATTCATTAAAATCGGATAGGAATTGCGCCCTCTAGAGGCTCAAGAAGTCAAGACCTAAGATCGGTTTATATGACAGCTATATAAGGTTATAGACCGATTTGAACCATACTTGGCACAGTAGTTGGATATTGTAACAAAACACGTCGTGCAAAATTTCATTCCAATCGGATAAGAATTGCGCACTCTAGAGCCTCAAGAAGTCAAGACCCCAGATCGGTTTATATGGCAGCTATATCAGGTTATCAACAGATTTCAACCATACTTGGCACAGTTGTTGGAAATCACAACAAAACACGTCGTGCAAAATTTCATTCTAATCGGATAAGAATTGCGCACTCTAGAGGCTCAAGAAGTCAAGACCCAAGATCGGTTTATATGGCAGCTATATCAGTTTATAAACCGATTTGAACCATACTTAGCACAGTTGTTCGATATACTAACAGAACACGTCGTGCAAAATTTCATCCCAATCGGATAAGAATTGCTCACTCTAGAGGCTCGCGAAGTCAAGACCCAAGATCGGTTTATATGGCAGCTATATCAAAACATGGACCGATATGGCCCATTTACAATACCAACCGACCTACACTAATAAGAAGTATTTGTGCAAAATTTCAAGCGGCTAGCTTTACTCCTTCGGAAGTTAGCGTGCTTTCAACAGACAGACGGACGGACGGACAGACGGACGGACATGGCTAGATCGATATAAAATTTCACGACGATCAAGAATATATATACTTTATGGGGTCTCAGACGAATATTTCGAGTAGTTACAATCAGAATGACGAAATTAGTATACCCCCCATCTTATGGTGGAGGGTATAAAAACGTCTTGCGAAATTTCAGCCAAATCGGATAGGAATTGCGCCCTCTAGAAGCTCAAGAAGTCAAGTCCCAAGATCTGTTTATATGACAGCTATATCAGGTTATGAACCGATTTGAACTATATTTGTCACAGTTGTTGGATATCATAACAAAATACTACGTGCCAAAATTCATTCAAATCGGATAGCAATTGTGCCCTCTAGAGGCTCAAGAAGTCAAGACCCAAGATCGGTTTATATGACAGCTATATAAGGTTATGGACCGATTTGAACCATACTTGGCACAGTTGTTGGATATCATAACAAAATACCATGTGCCAAAATTCATTCAAATCGGATAGCAATTGCGCCCTCTAGAGGCTCAAGAAGTCAAGACCCAAGATCGGTTTATATGGCAGCTATATCAAAGCATGGACCGATATGGCCCATTTGCAATACCGACCTACCTACACTAATAAGAAGTATTTGTGCAAAATTTCAAGTGGCTAGCTTTACTCCTTCGGAAGTTAGCGTGCTTTCGACAAACAGACGGACGGACGGACAGACGGACGGACATGGCTAGATCGAAATAAAATTTCACGACGATCTAGAATATATATACTTTATGGGGTCTCAGACGAATATTTCGAGTAGTTAAAATCAGAATGACGAAATTAGTATACCCCCCATCTTATGGTGGAGGGTATAAAAATGTACGAAATGAGTGAACTTTGTACAGTGATGGATAGAGCTAGAATTTTTAACTATTGTATAACTTTAAAGACATTTGCTGTAAAATATTGACGGTGAAAAGCGATAATGGAACAAGTAAAAGCGTGCTAAGTTTCGGCCGGGCCGAATCTTATATACCCTCCACCATGGATCGCATTTGTCGAGTTCTTTTCCCGGCATCTCTTCTTAGGCAAAAAGGGATATAAGAAAAGAGTTGCTCTGCTATTTAAACGATATCAAAATATGGTCCGGTTCGGACCACAATTAAATTATATGTTGGAGACCTGTGTAAAATTTCAGCCAATTCGTATAAGAATTGGTCCCATTGGGGCTCACGAAGTAAAATAGAGAGAACGATTTATATGGGATCTGTATCGGGCTATAGACCGATTCAGACCATAATAAACACGTTTGTTGATGGTCATGAGAGGATCCGTCGTACAAAAGTTCAGGCATATCGGATAATAATGGCGACCTCTAGGGGTCAAGAAGTCAAGATCCCAGATCGGTTTATATAGCAGCTATATCAGGTTATGAACCGATTTGAACCTTATTTGACACAGTAGTTGAAAGTAAAAATAAAATACGTCATGCAAAATTTCAGCCAAATCGGATAGGAATTGCGCCCTCTAAAAGCTCAAGAAGTCAAATCCCCAGATCTGTTTATATGACAGCTATATCAGGTTATGGACCGATTTGAACCATACTTTGCACAGTTGTTGGATATCATAACGAAATACTTGGTGCAAAAATTCATTCAAATCGGATAAGAATTGTGCCCTCTAGAGGCTCAAGAAGTCAAGACCCAAGATCGGTTTATATGACAGCTATATCAGGTTATAGACCGATTTAAACCATACTTGGCACAGTTGTTGGATATAATAACAAAACACGTCGTGCAAAATTTCATCCCAATCGGATAAGAATTGCGCACTCTAGAGGCTTAAGAAGTCAAGAACCAAGATCGGTTTATATGACAGCTATATCAGGTTATCGACCGATTTGAACTATACTTGGCACAGTTGTTGGATATAATAACAAAACACGTCGTGGAAAATTTCATTCTGATCGGATAAGAATTGCGCACACTAGAGGCTCAAGAAGTCAAGACCCAAGATCGGTTTATATGGCAGCTATATCAGGTTATGGACCGATTTGAACTATACTTAGCGCAGTTGTTGGATATAATATCGAAACACGTCGTGCAAATTTCATTCCAATCGGATAAGAATTGCGCACTCTAGAGGCTCAAGAAGTCAAGACCCAAGATCGGTTTATATGGCAGCTATATCAAAACATGGACCGATATGGCCCATTTACAATACCAACCGACCTACACTAATAAGAAGTATTTGTGCAAAATTTTCAAGCGGCTAGCTTTACTCCTTCGGAAGTTAGCGTGCTTTCGACAGACAGACGGACGGAC